>NC_081411.1:470609942-470919109 GCF_030272615.1 Cryptomeria japonica | reverse complement strand
CTTGAAAGAGCTCTTAATACTTTCAGATTAGGAGGTGCTATCATTGATTATTTGTGGTTGGTAGCTTCTGAAGAATTCATTAATGATGAGAATTTTATTCAGACAAGATATTTTAAGAAATTCTTGCTTAAAAATATGGTTAAAAGATGAAATCTTGAAGAAAGAAAATGAAAAGTTAGATAATACAACTCCTTAAATTTGGAGGCAAATTGTAAGAAAAAGTGGTTTCTTTCTTTTAAAGGGTTGGGATCTCTCTTTAGATATTGCATTTGATAGCCTAATAATGAGTCAAGAGATTAATTTTGACAATGTGGATCTTGAGCAAGCTAAAGGTCTCTATTTTAATTCTATATTTGATGATAAATTGGACATATTGGCCATATGGTCTTTATACCTTTCCACACAAAAGCCTTAATGATTCAACAACAAGATGAAATATATAGCCAACTTCTACTTAAAAGGGCCTCATATACTTTAGATGTTGAGGCTATTGATTTAACAATTAATGTTGCTAGATTTGCTCATACGGTGTCCATAAAGATAGATGAAGAAAATAATATTCTAAGAGAGAGAGAGAGAGTTAAGTAGTTGGAAGGGCAATTTTATTCTAGGTCTTCTCATTATATGCTATCTCTTGATCAAAAACCCTTAGAAGATATGTTGTGCCTTAGGAATGACTTGGCAATGGACAAGATTGAGAATTGAAAGTTGAAGGGAGAAATTTACCAACTGTATAGAAGGATTAGAGGAGCAGAAACTAAGACAATGGTAGAATTGATTAAAACATTTTTGGAGTATAGGTTTATTGTAATTCTTGGTCTTGTAGAGATAGATTGGGATGAGCATAAAGAGCTCATGGACCTTTTATGTCCTTTATATCTAGTCCCATCATTTCCATTCCAATGAAAATATGGGTTACCCTTTTTATCTTTGTCTATTGGCTTTTCCTTTGTTTTGTTTTTGCTTTGGCTACCTTGGGAGTTCGGGTTCCTGAAGTCCTAGGGTGACCTTTTATTTGTTTTTGGTTCCTTGTTCCTTGTTCAGGTTCCCAAACTCCCAAGTTCTTTTCTATTTTGTTTTGGAGAATCACTTTGGAAACCTAGGTTCTCAGACTCCCAAAGTGTTTATTTTACTTTCGGTTATCTATTGGAATCCAATAACACTGAGAGGGGGGGTGAATCAGTGTTATACCAAAATTATCAATTTTAGCCTTATTAAAACATGCATACACCAACTGGTATACCGGTACATACATAATTGAAAGAAGTAAAGCAACCAATAAGCCAATCACATAAATGAACACCATAATACAAAATTATATGTGGAAAACCTCAAAGAGGAAAAACCACGGTGGGATTTGTGACCCACAATACAATTCACTGGCCATATGAAGAGATATAACAAAATATAGGGGCGTGTCCTTTTAGGAAGGCTTATAGCATAGAGCACACTGCTCATTCACAAAAGGAGCCTCACTGACTACATACAAATCTAGACTACAATCTAGAAAAGTGTTGAACTGCAAAAGATAGCATCTCCTATGCCTAAATACAGTTCCGTTTAAGCTTTGTATGTTTCGGTCTGAAACCCTAAACCCTTTACTAGAATAGCTCTTTACACAAATATCCTCACATACATGATCTCTTAGATATATTTCACATCTCCTTCATTATTTCCTTCCTAATACATATTCGCATCATAGCACATATATCAAAATGATCTAATCCAACTGACCTCTATACCCCTTACAATTTATCATGCCTTATGTCATATTACAAAGATATTTATAATATAAATATACATGTCGGCTATATAACATAAATACATGAATATGAAAAATAATTGTCGATGTTAGATCCAAAAGATGTCAGCCTCCAATAACTAAACCATGTCGACCTACATTGCTGATAACCTGAGAATTCCTTCCATTCTGTTAGTATCAGTTCCGGTGAAGTGCTTGTCGGTACACAATTGACCCAAAATATGAAGCTGGAATAAGTTGCCATGTTGCCATCAATGACAACATAGTGAAAACAACCAATTGAGTGTCAATTTCCAACATTATCACCTCGGAGGTTCGGGTTCCCAAACTCTTGGGTTGGTTTTCTATTTTATTATTCGATATCCCAAGTCCTCAGGGTTTCGAGCTTGTCGCCTATGTTGCACTTCGGAAACCCAGGTTCTTGGGTTCCCAAATTCACATTTAATGCGGTGTCTGGTCGGGCGTATAAATATGGTTGTAGGTCATTTTTGATCTCATTTGTGCACTCATTCATCTGAATTTAGAGGTCTAACCTCATGAATTCACATTCCTTCATGCTCGATCGAGCACCATATTCACTTTTCGTGCCAGGTAGATGGATTTCCCGCCTTCCTTGTTCAGATTTGCGTGTGTTTTTGGTTTGATTTTGCTTTGGTTTCTTAGATTTTCTTTTAGTTTTCTGTTGTGCTCTAACCTCAAAATCTCAGATTCCCAAAGTTCCGAGTTAGTGGTTTTCCTTACTGTCGTGTCATTTTCGGAAACCCAGGTTCTCGAGTTCCCGAAATGATAGTCTTTTCTTTTGTTGTTTTCTTTCATGTTATTTTGGAAACTCGGGTCCCTGAGATCCTGAAATAATGATCCCACAAATATTAGCATCGCCTCACTATCCCACAAATAAGATATTTTGGTATTGAGACCAACCTACCCAAACAATTGCATGATGATGGTATTTTTCTAGATCTAATGTATAAGGAAACATGAATAGATAAGATGACTCTCCCTCCAATCAGGTGTTCAGAACAAGAAGTGGTAGATATTGATACAATTTCTCAAGTAGTCATAGACAAAACTAGAAAGTGGTTAAGTCTGAGGATTAAACCCACTCCCCCCAAGGGTAAACAAAAAAATATCCCGACTGAAAATCCTCAATAAAAAATACATAAGGAATATACAAGGAGAGCCCAATCAGAGTTGAGGAAGAATACCTCTACAGATCTAGAGGAAGCTAGAATTCCTTTGACTATAGAAGTATTAAGGCAGAAATTAAATGAGAAAATGAAAGAGGCTGAATATCTGGAAAAACATGCAAGCTTGGGGATTACGACGGTCTTAGGAGCCAAACCACAAGTAGAAATTCATCCTGTTAGGCCTGCCAACCTTCTCAAGAGGCTCAACCCTCTAGTACCTCTACCCTACAAAAAAAAATGCTACCCCTACCACCACTACTACTACAACAACACCAGCCACCACATTGACCACATCTGGTGCAACCACTATTTCAACACCACCTCCACCCTTGGTTACAACAACTGTCACTCCATCTTCTATTGCTTCACAGATGCCTACACCTATAATGACTCCTACAATTGAGACAATAACTATTCATAATGTGGAGTCAGACTTAGACCAAGAGGAGGTTGAGCCAGCACTAAAGAAGGTAGAGCCTAAAAAGAGAAAAAGAATGACTCCTAGTGCAGAGAAATGAAGGGAGCCTCTCATGCAAAAGGTATCAGAACTTCCACAGGTGACTCCTATGGATGTAGATGATCAGGGTCCACAGGAGAAGCAACATGATGAAGAAGAGGAAATAGAGAAAAGACAAGAGGAATAACATGATGAAAGGTTGGTTCTTACTCCACAAATAGTAGAGAAATGTTGAAAGATATTGTAGCTCGAGATAAAGAATAAGAAATTCAAGAGCCAACCAAGGACTTCAATGAGCAAGTGAGTGAGAAGTTAGAAGAATATCATCAACATCTTGATATTAATGGTTCTCTATAGGAAAACTTGGCTCAACAATTGCTCTCACAACAACAACAATTCACCGCACTAGTGCTTCCTACCCAAGGAGAGATCCAAGCTCCTCCGGATACATGGGGTGGAGAAGAAGAGGAAAATGTGGAAGAACCGTTACAGGGAGTTGGAAGGGAAACGAAACAAATAACCATTGAAGAAGGGGGTATAGATGAAGGAACACCACAATGGTTAACCTTCACTTTTGATAAGAAACAAAAGGTGGTGCTACCTAAACTCACATTACAACAAGCCATTATGGAGGAGCCAAGGAAAACAAAGAAAGTTAATACAATTCATCATTTATCTAGAACTGGCTCCAGTGAAGTAATTGATGATATTGCATCCCATGTGGAGATAGAAGGAGAGGGCCCTTCAAAATACCAAGTATCACAGGTCATGCTTGGGAAGCAAACGAAGTGGGGAGAGCTTGATACTTTAGAGTTTTCTACCAACACAATAAGGATTAGATTGGAGAAAGAGCATAACTCCCAATTGCAGATAAAGGCACAATTAGATCAGTATAAACAATTCCTTGTAGATATGGGGAAGCCTTTGGATTCAAGGACAGATGACACATTTCCCTCCACATCATCACTAACAAAGGGTGATGTAAGAACTTTAATTAAAATAAGAAAAGTAGATACTACTACAAAGTTTTGGGCAAAAGAGAACGTTTTAAAGGTGAAACTCTTCCAACAACATACAATGTGTATTAATGAAAAGATCCTCAAAATAGAGAAGGCAATAAGAGATTGTTCCGAAAATTAGGAAGTGAGGATCAGAGACTTCACTAAGAAGTGTAAAAATTTAAATAAAATATTGGCCTTGGGTGAAGAAGTGATAAATGAAGATTTGCTGGGAGGAGATGATTTTGGTAGTCTACAATCTTGTATTTTTATAATATAATTTAAGATAGAAGTTCTTGAGCAGTGTAGGTCAAGGATATTGGAGGCACCTGCTCCTTTTTTGAAATCAATTGGTAAGTATGAGAATTTTGTGAAGAAGTTGTTAGGGGCATATGGTCTTGATATTTTGAAAGATGATCGCCTGAAGGGAGGTGTAGTGCTAGATCAATGGGATTGGTATGTAGCTCATCATTTTGCACCTACAATAGAGTTCAATACAAAGTTAATGGACATATACTCATTTTTGACCTCTCAGTGTATACATGCGGAGGGAGTAATTGATAAGTTAGTTAGTAGATGGGAGTGGGCAAAGCAAATTTTGAAGAAGTCTGAGTTCCGGATTTTGTATGTTGTTGATCCTCCTAAAGATATAGTTTCATGTTTTATTAGTAACTATAAGAGCTATAAAAGGTGTAAAGGATGAACACATAGTTGTCACACATGCAATTTTTGATAACTTTTTGAAGATATTTTTGGTTGCCATCAGAGCTGAAAGCTCAACTGCTGTGCATCAACTTCAGTTTTTGGGAAAATTTTGCGTGGTTGTAATGGCCAATTTTGGGAATGCATGTTTCATAGTGATACTTAATTAGTAGTTTCACTAGAGTTTAAGGTAGAGACTTGTATGTCAACTGCAACTCCTTTCTTTTGTAGCACTTAGTTCAGATAGCTTTAATTCCTAGAATTTAGGACATGAGACTCTATAAATTAGAAGTTTTCATTCATTGTAAGGGTCTGCGAATTAATGATTTGAGGTCCATTTTAGAGATTCTATTAGAGATTTTATGCATATTTTTATAAGTTTAGAAGATTTTGTGATACTCTTTTAAGTTTAATAAAAAAAGCAGCTTGTGGATTGCCTGATCTACTTGTGTGTTTTGTATGGTTGTGTTCTTCGTGATCTGGTAACTTCTATCATTTGAATCAGCAACTAGTTCTTTTGGATGTTTTATTATTTTACGAGTCATATTGTGCATGTAAATGGTATATGAGGATTAAATTGATAGGGTGATTACTGGTTGGGTGATATTCAATTCCGTTGGTGTGTAGAGTTGTCTAACTTTATATACTTTATGGGGCTCTTTATTTGAATGTTGATTTTGTGATATTGATAATATTTGGATTACAAAATTCTAACCTTGTGGATAATTCAGTTGTTATTGTATCAATTTTATTGTTATTTCCTTGTTCCCCTGATCTATCTTTTTCCATTTATTTTGAGAGAATTTAAATCAAAAAATACAAAAAAAAGTAGGTAATTCGAAGTTGTTTCAACCAGCAGCCCCCTTGACAGGTACAATCACATCAACCACTAAGCTGCCCATCACCGTCTACACCTGACTATAAAGACCTTGGAGGAGTTAGTTTCCCAGAACCTACTATTTTTCAGGAGGGGTGGTGAGTGTTCACATAAAATACTTGACTATTTTTGAGTGTGTCAAAATACCCGTCAACAGAAACTGGCACTAGAAGGAGGGCATAGGACAAATTCTCTTAACTTTGAATTGCACAATCACACTACGACCTAACATGGTACTCCCAGGAGATGGACTTTTATGATTCACACAACCCAACCTCAATTACAAACAAGATTAAATCATTCCCCAACTATACTCTCTTGTTTGGGATAGTAGAAGAAATCATAGTGATTGGTTACAAACATGACAATTCCTTGACAACGAAAGGAAGGAGGGTATATGCATAGAAGCAAAGGCACAAATGTAACTCCTTGCTCAAAGAAACCCTCAATTACCTCTTCCACAACCAAGAAATTGAGATACTAAGATGGAGCGTATATCATCCTTCTCTTCAAATAGGTTTCATAAAGTTATTATAAGTAATTATTCTCCATCAAACTTAGTAGAGTTAGGACCTGCAACTAGGAAGAAGAGAAATAAAACTAAAGGACAGTGTTCAATAGACTCACTAGTGCAATCATCTAAGTCCAACCTAGAAGATTTTTTAATTCCTAGTCCTTAACCTATCGCTGCACCTTTCGTAACTCAACATCCACCACCACCACCTATGGCCTACTTCAACCAAGATCACACACCATTGGGAAATATACCTAGAGGAATACACGACCTACCTAGGAATCTAGACAAATTCTATAGTAAGTTCTATTTTGGAGGACCTAGGTCCGCAAAAGAGCATATTGAAGCATTTAAGGATACAGTGGTTCCCAATAACATTCAACATTAGGATGTGGTATGTAGACTTTTCCCATATTCACTTGGGGAGAATGAGTGTAATTAGTATCTGACTCTACCAACAAACTCCATTGATAGCTGGGACCTTTTAGAGAAATATTTCATCAATCAATTTTGGGTGTATGTCGATACTAAAACATTGTACCTTTAGTTTGCCTCCCTTAAGAAGTTACTAAATGAACCTCTGACAACTTTCAATACTAGCTTCCAAAGAGCATACAAGAGATTACATGCTCCTTACCAAGTGGCACCAAATATAGAAATTAATTCCTATTTGAGATCCATTGACCCCTTGAGTGCGATGTTTATTAAAAAAATTATATCTAAAGATCAAAGGGATACTCTAGCAAAGGTTTATACTTTGGCAATCAACATTAATAAGGAATTAAATAAGATGCCTGGGGGGATTGGATACAACTTGCCTATAGGAATAAACCAGGGAAATTACAGCCAACTCCTTGGGGTGTCATCATCCTTACCAATAGGAGCCCCAACGATGAACACGGTACCACTTTATGCACCCCAACCTCAAGCTAGTCAACAATTTGCTGCATAGGCTTTACAATGGTAGAACAATGCCAATGTTACCCCTATCTGAACATAGTATGGTGACCAAATACATGGAATAGGACAACAGTTTGGTAACTTAAACATAGCAAACCAAGCCCCAACTTCAATACCTGAGAGTCAAGGCTCACACATATCTGCCAAAGTAGAAGCTTTGAAGAAGATGATTTCACAAGTTAATTCAGATCTTAGTCAACTAAAGATGAATCCTCCAGGAGGATACAAGCAATCCCAATTATATAATAATTAGTGTGTTTATAATAATCAAAATCAAAACCAAAGATATAATTCCAAGCCATACAATAGACAATGGAACATGGGTCCAAACAATGACGGGGTAAACCATGATCATCCTGATGCAAGAGACAACCATAACAACACACAATGTGTTAACTTGGCAGATATGAATTTACTAACTAATTGGTGTAGGTTGCATGATACAACATAACATTTGGAAGTCAATTGTGCACAATTCAAAAAAATGATTAGGATTGCTCAAGCATATTCGCAACCAAAGGGGTGCTCTAATGAGGAACTAGAAAAGGTTAATACAACAATGTTGGTTGACACATTCCTTTACAAATAATTTCAAGGAGAAGCTGAAAGTGAACCATGTGTTTACGATGCACAAGCCTTCCAAACTAGAAACATTTACAACCTCAGAAGTCAAGGTAAGGCACCATTGATAGAACCACCTCCCCCAAAAGGCGGATTTGTACCTCCTGATATAAACGCAAGCAATGATCCTCCTCCTCCTGAAGCTTTTCAAGGAACACATCCTAGATAAAGACAAGGCCAATAATATATTGTAACAGGATCGTATGACATTACCAAGGAGATGGAGAGGATTGCAACAACTATGTCATTAATTGAAGTGTTAAGATATTGCCCCAAATAGAAGAAGGCCCTTCTCAAGAGATTGGAGCATTTGGAATCTCAGAGAAGTGAGGTTAAGATGGCTGATTTGAATGAAGTCAATGCTAATATTAACAATGATGCCATTGAGAACTCTCCATTCCTACTTAACCTAAAGATATGTGAAAATAATTTACATAACTATTTGGTAGATTCAGGTGCCTATACAAACATGATGCCTTATTCCATATGTCAGAAGCTTGGTCTTAACTTGATGTGTGCAAAAAAAAAAGTGGTACAATTAGACAAGACTAAGGTGAATGTGATTGGGGAGCTGAAATATGTTTATATTCAATTGGATGTTGATCTGTGCATATCTCATTATATTGACATCCAAGTAGTTTATATCCCAGAAGTATATGGGATGCTTCTCAGTAGGGATTGATCAAAGACTTTGGGAGGTTACTTTTCAACTTGCTTTCAATACTTATGGCTTCCATGGAAGGGTGTAAGTAACCAGATATAGATTGACAATGAACCCAAGTTGAAGAAATTGGTTACGGATTATGGGGCTCCCAATGAGGTAGTGTATGCTAAATTAAGTCAAGGAGTTTATAGAGAATGAAATTCTCACTTTCTCTACACCTTCAGTTCCCCAGTCCCATCAAGTTGACGCGACAGAACATATGGGGAGAATTAAGGATTTCATTGTAGGAATGAAACAAGGGATGTGCTTGTTGGGAGATAACATCAGAGTACAGGATTTACTACTCCTGCAATGGTGTAGGATACATCATCAGGAACACTCAAAGATAGACTGCATCCCTTATCAAAACAAAATTACAAAGTTGATGAGCCCAATCCCTTGTGAAGATACTGATTATGACACTACAGCTAAAGAAATTGAAAAGCTAAATTTTGAGAAAATAATTCTTCAAAGGGAGGAAATAAAAAGGGAAGCTCCCCAACCAGATCATTTCAAAAAGGAGGTCCTTCTAGTCAAAGTAGGAAAGAAAGAGAATGAGGAGACTCAACCTCCCATGGAGCTTCAAATGGAGAAATTCACCTCCATTACGATCGAAGTTCTCCTAGAGCATGTAAATGAATAACCTCATATACTAGAAGATATCAAGCTCAAGGAGAAACACCCACTTTCAGAAAGCAATCTTCCCTTATTGATTGTTAAATCCAAGCCAAAGAATATAAAGAAATTTAAGGATGAAATTTGGCTTCTAAAGTTTGATGGATCCAGGTCCAAACAAGGTAGTAGAGCTAGAGTTGAATTAACTAGTCCCAAAGGGAAAACCTTTCTAGCCTCTTATGGACTCCAATTCCCTTGCACCAACAATATGACTGAATATGAAGCCCTAGTTAGAGGAGTCATCTTCACCCATAAAAAGGGAGCTAAATGCTTAAAAGTGCAAGGAGATTATGAGTTGGTAGTTAAGAAAATAAGAAGTCAGTATGCATATCAAGATAAAAGGCTAGCAACATACAGGAATTAGATATGGGGACTAATTGAGGACTTCGACACTTTTGATATCCAGTTGGTGCCAATGAAAAAGAATGGGATATTAGATGCATTATTTGTAGCACCAAGTATACTGGAATCGATAAGTCAGTTTCCTTTGCAAATATTTTCCGTACAGCTAGTCTCCACACCCATCGTACCCGAGAACATCAAGCATTTCTAGGTTTTTAAAGACAATAGACATATCCTAGATTTCCTAGCTAATTTTGGTGCTTTCAAGGAGCAAATTATTGGTGAAGATGATAGATTAGACACTACTAATGAAGAGGGTAATGAAGAAATTACCAATCTTCCCACGAACGTAATTCCTAAAGGTATGGTCACTCTAGAGTGACTTTTTGACTTTGACCCTAGGATAAAAGAAAGACTGACCACATATTCTGATGCTGGAAAATATGAAACACATAATATTGGTCAAGAGGGTCAAGAGAAGATAGTTTATATTGGGAAGATTTGAACTCCCACTAAGAGGGAGAAAATCATACAAATCTTGAAGGATTACATTGATGTTATAACATGGGGATATGAAGACCTGAAAACATTTGATACATCTATTATCACACATGTTATACCTTTGAAACCCAATACGAAGCCATTCAGGCAAAAACAATGACCATTCAATTCATTAATATAGCCCCTAATTTTTAAGGAAGTTCAAAAGTTGCTCGCTACTAGGATTATTTTCCCAATACGCCACTCCACTTGGGTTGCTAATCTGGTGCTAGTAAGGAAAAAGAATGGAGAGATTAGACTTTATGTTGATTTTTGTAACCTCAATAAAGCGTCAGAGAAAGATAATTATCCACTACCTTCTCTTGATGAGGTATTAAAA
Organism: Cryptomeria japonica; assembly: GCF_030272615.1. Classification (NCBI taxonomy): domain Eukaryota; kingdom Viridiplantae; phylum Streptophyta; class Pinopsida; order Cupressales; family Cupressaceae; genus Cryptomeria; species Cryptomeria japonica. The sequence continues at coordinate 470,908,431 of NC_081411.1, read as the reverse complement.
ATTGTTCATGGTTCACATATACTGTCATTTTTTGATGGTTATTCTCGATATAACCAAGTGTTGGTGAACCACAAAGACCACATGAAGACAACATTCACTACAAAGTGGGGGACTTATGCATACCACCAAATGTCATTTGGGTTGATTAATGCTGAGGAACATTTCAGAGGATGATGGACACAACCTTCAAGGAATTGATTGGTAAATGCATTATCATCTATATGGATGACCTCACCATATTCTCCAAAGTTAGGGGAGATCATCTAGACCACCTACGCAAAGTTCTAGAAAGATGCTAAAAATATGGGATATCCCTTAACCCCAAAAAGTGTGTGTTTGGGGTTGCTAAAGGGAACCTCCTTGGTCATGTGATCTCTAAAAGAGGAATATCCATCAACCCAGATTGAGTGGAAGCATTGTTGAAATTACAGATGCTTGGGAGTAAAAAAGAAATGAGGTCTTTCTTCAGAAAATTAACTTTGTAAGAAAATTCATCATCAGATTTGTAGAGATAGTCAAGCCACTAAACGAGATGATGAAAAAGGATGCCAAGATTGAGTGAAATTCTAAAGAAAAAGAGACATTTGCCTAGATCAAGAATTCCATTGTAGAAGCTCCCATACTGACTAGTCCTGATTATACTCTCCCATTTTACATATACTCTTTTGCCTCATTACATTCTGGTGTCGTTGTTTTGACTTAGAGGCAAGTAGGGGATGAAAAACCAATTGCATTCATGAGTTAAAGTTTCAATAATGTTGAGGTACGATATTATGCTCTCTAGAAGAAATCTTTCACCCTCATGAGACCAGTTAAGAAGTTTAGACATTATATATTGAGGAGCAAGATATATGTAATTGTGTTGGCATTGCATGAAGATTTCATTGGAGAAGTATATTGTTGCCATTGATGTCAATAGAAATTGGTTGTCTACTTCAACTATAATAATAATAACTCTAATTGAAATCTCAACCCAAAGTTTGGACATTCATCTGGTAAAGTTACTATTTTCATGGCTAGTGTTCATTTAGTTATCAACCCAGGGATGTAAAACTTGAAATGGGTCTGCACTATATATGCACTAAGCTCCTTCAATGGCTATTTTGCATTGTTGGAGTAACTAACATTATGCGGAAAGGAAAGGCAAGAATGGAAATGATAGAAGGCTACATGAAAAATTATAAAAACAATGCTAGAATGATCTAATATAAATAACAAAAATCACTCTGTTCTGGCTTGGCTGCAGGAACAGTCAGTGGATATATTTCCAGTAGCTATAGGAATAGTCAAGGCACAAACTTCTACTGCAACTAAAGAAGAACTAATTTCAATGAGCACAAACATAGGATCACTCACCAAGTGGGCCCCCTTGGATGAGTGATATCAAGCTTCCAGAAAAGTACTTTTAACATATCAGAACAACATATCTTTTATTCATTGCTTCCTGAAAATGATTACATGTTTGAAAAGAAAACTCAAGAATGCTTATCAAAATTTTCTTCTCTATTCCTTTTTATTCTGTCTAACCTCTAAGAGAAAAGGAAGAGCTTATTAAAAAGAAAAGATCAACTATAATGGACATCTCAAATCATGCCCAGAAGAAGAGGCAGATGATTGACTGATGAAGAAGATAACTAGAGCTTGGCTGTAGGAAACATGGATCTAAACCGAGCGACAGTCTTTGCATGTCATGGCGGTATTTTGCAAATTCAATTCCCACTAAAGTTGAACTTCCATAGTGGTTCTTGGATGCTTTGCTCATGCTATACCTTGCGCTCACTCAGCTCCTCTTCAGTTTGATCTCTAGTTATTTCTTACGCGATTCTTCCTTCTTCAGGCGCGAAAGGAGAATATCCACCGCGACATCATTTATTATCTACACTACAACAAAAACAACATACAAGGACATGCATACATATTTTATTTAATTAACACATTCATTAATTCACATATGATATTACCCTAAATAATCCACATAGCAACAGGAACAAATCACTTGGCTGCAAGAATAAATGGCATGGCTGCAGGAATAGACCGACAAAGTTCAAACATGATTTCATAAGTTTAGGTTTAACACATGGAATACATATAGTCAATTTACAATACTTCACTTCTACTATGCAAACCAAAAGATGTCAAAAACCTAAGAGTTTTGATTATAAAAACATGACAAAGTCTCAACTTATCATGCCCCCCAACTTTAAGAGTTTGTTGATCCTACAACAAAAGGAAAATTTTTGACTCTCGCTGTAACTCTTAAATCACCGATGGTACCCTGACCTGTCCCCCCTGAAGCCAAGTTCCAATAAAATCCTTTCATTTTTTCTTGCCTGGACCATCTAGCTGTTTCTTCTATGTCTGCATCATAGTTTTGCTCCATAGGTTGACATGCCAAAAGTGGCCACATAAGGATTGGGGGTTGAAAGATCAATGGTAGCTAGTTGTTGGCTTTCTCCCTGCCTAACTGTATATATCTGGGAGCTCTTTGCATGGCTGCATAAATTTTTTGTAGTGAATAAGGTTCTCCTTTTTTTAACTATTTCAGTAGATTATTCCAGCATTAAGTTAACACTTCTATTGCAGCTATCCTGTCAGTCCGAATCAAATGCTCATATGCTTGATAAACTTCTTCTCTCATTGGAAGCACTAATTTTATAACATCATCTCTTACCAGTAACTTCTGCCAATCATAATAAAGAACTTTTGGTGCTTCTGATTCCCTCCCTAATGGTAATGGATAGTCAAACACTAATTTTTCATACTCCTTGACTTGTGCCCCCATGATAATCTCATTTTGGATCCATGACATTAAAGCTTTGATATGGATATCCCCAATATACAATAAAGGGTTCCTCTCTGTTTGAGGGTACAACATAGTTATGTAAGTACAATTCACATAGCAAATTCTTCACAGCAGGTGGAGAGGTTTGGTAAGCATAAAAGAATTCTTCAGGTGTTTCTAAAGAGGGGCTAAGGTCCCTAACAATGCAGTTTAGTTTGAAGTTCAGATACCACTCTTTTAAGTGAATTGCATAAAATCTTGGAGGTGACCTACACTGAATCAACTCAGGAACCATACCAGAAATTATTTCCACCTTAGCCTCTAATTCCTCAATTCTGTTATCTCTCTTTTCAATTTCTTTTTGCTGTTTATCAATAATCCCTTGCAACCTAGCCCTTTCTATTTCCCATTGTCTAAAAAATGTTAAAGCAATAGATAAACTACTTAGGGGTGAAGGAGGTCTAATAGGTGCTACCTTAGACCGTTGGATTTTCTCAATAAACTCTTCAAATTGCTGTGCCACAAAAGCAAGATTTGCTAGTTTATCCTCAACAACATTTTCTTGGATTTCATCCTTCATAAGGATTCTTTCTTCTTGAATTTAAATATCTTTAGGGCTTCCTTCCTCAGAAGTTTCCACTGTAATAACCTCTGCCGGATTACCCACAGGATGAGTCTTTTGTCTCTTGCTACGTGTTCTTCTTACATAAACTTTTGGAATGGCTGTAGAAGTTGCTTCAGTTGCTGCAGGAGTTTTTAGTTTTGTCCTATGCCTCTTGGCTATAGGAGGAATCTGAGTTACCTGTGGCTAGGTCATGAGTTCTTCATCTGTTTCATCCCTTTCCAACTCTTTTCACTTCCTTCATAAAACTGGCGAATCTCTTTGAAGAGAAGTAGAGGGTTGTTCTTCACTTGATTCCGCTATCTTTTCCTCCATAATAACCGTGGCTCCTTCAACAACAAGAAAATCCTCATCTGTAGCAACTACGAGGGAAGAGGGTTCTGCAACATTTTCTTCTTCAACTAGCGGGTTATCTGCAATAGGGGCATCTTCAACCCTAAATTGTTGTACATCCTCAAATACACCCCATTCTATTGTGAAACATCTCTTAGGGACCGCTGTACAAGTAGCTTAATCAATCCATGATGGCTAACAAAGTGATTTCCATTTTTTCGCGTCTCCTTAGCACTTATAGAAATGAGGTTGTATAAGAAATTAGGAACACTGAATCACCGACCATGCTGCAGATGACTAATTAATTTAAAATGAGGTGAATGCAGATTTGAATATCATCCCTCACATGTGATGTATTTCATAACATACAAAGCTACCTAAGGCCAATGTGCTGGTAGAGAAGCCCTTCTACTTCCTTGTTTTTCCACCATTAAGGGTCCATCCATGGGAATTGTGAACTCTGCCTTGGCGCTCCTTGCATCTTTTGATTCTGGAAATAGCTTTCCTTCCTACTGCAACCCCATTACTTCTGCTATTCACTGCTCCGTAGCAATAACCCTCAAACCTTTAACTGTAGCTTCTCCTTCATTAAAGGAATGCATAAATTCTGTAGCAATTTTTTTGTTATAATCCCTGATTTTCAAGAAGTAATCCAACGAGCCATGGTGTCTGAAATAATGCTCACAAAGAGCATCTTGCAACAACACTTCATGAACCGTTGGCTCATGATGAATTGGATCACCACCCATCTGTTACTCTACTATTTTTTCCTTTGCAGCTAAACCAAAATATCTAACAGACTTACTAGATTGAAATTCCCTTACATATCTCAATTCTGGTGGCAGAATTTATTATTCCCTTACGTGAAATAATAGCATAATAAGTAATGATGAAAAAAATCAATTCGGAGTACCAAAAAGGACTGATAATTAATCTTTGGAAATCGAACCATAAAGCACCCCCCCAACTTAACCTAGCACGTGTCCACACAAGCTGACAAGATTTCGGGTAGTGGAGCAGATTTAAATAAGATATAATCATAATGAACTAATAAACGCATAATTAAAACAAAGCACAATATACATATACCTGCAGTTGTACGAAAATGATGGCGAAATCAAGTGAATATGACAGGTAAGAATGTGGGATGGAATGTCATGGATGAGATTTTATGCACGGAGAAGAATATTCCCATATAATATGGAAATCTTTTATTATGAAGCCACAAATATGTTCATTGCAAAGACTTCAGGAACTTTACCTTTATTACCTTGCTCAATTGCAACAGGAAGCTAATGAGTTGCTGCAGGATAATTGTCAGTTGCTGCAGGAACTTTGTCAGTTGCTGGAGGAATCTCTATGTCATTTTGTGGAGCAAATTGCTACAGGAACTCTTCTTTAGTAGCTGGCTTATGATATAGACATAGTCGGTGACCATTTACTAAGAGTTTAAATCGAACAGGATCAATTATGAACAAATGAACAACTCCATTCTGGAAAACTTCTTCTATCTCATACGGACCTAACCACCTAGTTTGAAGCTTTCCCATAGCATCTTTATATTTGGAATCATACAGTAGTGCCCAGTCACCATCTTTGAATTTCTTTTCCCTGATATATTTATCATGCCATTTTGCTCTTTGATTTTGAATCAATTCTGTCTGTTGAACAACTATCTTTCTCCATTCATCTAGAGCATTTAATTGCTGAATGCATTATTTCTGTGCTTCAGACAATGTCATATTTAATTGCAAAGTTGTCCTTAGGGTTTTATGCTCAAATTCAATAGGCATCATTGTTGTTTTTCCATAAACCATCTCAAAAGGTGTGAAACCAATTGGTGTTTTCCAAGTTGTTCTATATGCCCAAATTGCTTCTGAAAGCCAGTGAGACCAATCTTTCTTGTGAATAGACATTGTTTTTGTAAGAATAGCCTCAAGCTCTCTATTTGTAACTTCTACTTGTCCATTAGCCTGTGGATGATATGGAGTAGATTTTTTGTGCTTATATTGTATTCATTGACCAAAGCTTTTATCAATGTTGAAGTAAATCGAGGTCCCTGGTCTGAGACAATTTCCCTTGGCACTCCATATCTTCTAAATATCTCTTCATAAAGAAACTCAACTACCTTATTATCTCTTGCATGTGTCATGGCACAAGCTTCTACCCATTTTGTTACATAGTCTATACATACCAATATATAAGATCTTCCATTAGAAGGTGGATCAATTGGGCCAATAAAATCTAATCCCCACTTGTCAAATGGTGCAACTAATATTTGAGGATATAGTGGCATCTCATCAGATTTTGTAGGTCTTCCCATTCACTGACATCTGTCACATTTCCATGTGTACTGAGCTGCATCCTTATGTAATGTGGGCCAATAGTATCTTTTATTGAGTATTTTCAGTGCTGTTCTTTTGGCAGCAAAATGACCTCCACATGGCTCATCATGACATGCATGCAGGATGTCATATGTTTCATCTTCTTTGACACATCTTCATATGACTTGGTCAGGTCCAGTATAAAATAGACAATCAAAAATCCATGAGAAGTTAAAACTTTTTTCAACTAGCAACCTTCTTTCCTTAGGAGAGAAATAAATTGGCATCTTAGCTGCAGCTAAATAGTTGGCAATATCAACATACCAAGGAGTGTGAGCTTGAATGAGAAACAAATGTTCATCTGGAAAAGTGTCATCTATTACTGTAGAATCTTCTTGCAATTGAAGTCATGAAAGATAACCTGCAACCACATTAGACTTCCTTGGTTTATCAACAACTGTGATATCAAATTCCTGCATCAACAATAACCAACGAGCGAATCTACTAGTGATTGATGGCTTATTCATGAGATATCTAATTGTAGTATGATCTGTATGCACAAATATGGGATATCCTGTGATATAGTGTCTAAATTTGTTAAGTGCATATATGACAGCTAGCATTTCCTTTTTAGTAACTGTGTAATTCAATTCAAGTCCCTGCAAATTCTTGCTAATATAATATATTTCATTTTCCAATTTGTCAATTCTCTATCCTAACACTGCTCCTATTGCATAATCAGATGCATCTGTATGGATTTGGAATGGTAGAGACCAATTTGGCCCTTTAAGAACTGGTTCTTGAGTCAAAGCATGCTTAAGCTTTAAGAAAGCTTCATTGCATGCTGGGGTCCATTTAAATTCTGCATCTTTAGTAAGCAGTGAATATAAGGGACTTGCAATTTTACTGAAATCTTTGATAAACCGTCTGTAGTATCTAGCATGACCAAGAAAACTTCTTACATCTTTTTGCTTCAAAGGGTCATTAATATGCTGAGTGACCTCAATCTTTGCTGGATCCACTTGGATGCCTTGTATAGAGATATGATGACCAAGGACTATTCCTTCTTCCATCATGATGAAACACTTCTCACTATTTAAGGACAAATTGTAGTCCTCACATTGCTGCAAAAATTTCTTCAGATTACCCAATGCTTCCTCAAATTCAGAACCATAAGTTGTAAAGTCATCCATGTAAATTTCCATAATATGTTGAGAAATATCAGAAATGACACTGATCACTACTTTTTGAAAAGTAGTTGGAGCATTACACAAACCAAAAGGAAGAATATAATATGCATGCGTGCCCCATGGGCAAGTAAATGCTGTCTTCTCTTGATCCTCGGGGGCTATCTGGATCTGATTGTAGCCACTAAATCCATCAAGGAATGAAAAATATCTTTTACTAGCTAGAGAACCCAATACCTGATCCATAAATAGTATGGAAAATGATATTTTCTTGTTGCTAAGTTTAGAGCTCTATAATCAACACATACCCTCCATTTTCCTCCTTTTTTAGGGACTATCACCAGAGGTGATACCCATTAACTATCAGAGATAGGATAGATAAACCCATCTTTTAACAATTTTTGCAATTCTTCTTTAACTATCTCCTTCAAGGCAGGATTGACTCTTCTTTGAGGTTGTCTGAGTGGGCAACACTCATCCTTTATATAAATACGGTGGGTACAAACTACTGGATCAATCCCATTCATATCCTTGTAATCCCATGCAAAAGCATTTTTATGAAGTTTCAGCAAGTCCACAAGGCCCTCTTTTTGAGTATCTGATAGATCTCTATTGATATTCAGATATTTATTCCATTCCACCTCTATCTTAATAGTAAGATCAATTTGGTTTATATTAGAAAAATGAGAAGAAGATAATTCCTACGGCAACAGAGTATGCAATATATCAGTGACTGCAGGAAAGTCCAAACCTGCAATATTCGGAACCAATTCCTGCAATTTTTGCTCTTCTATTAATTCATTTATCAAGATTTTATAAAGAATTGATTCCTCATCATATAACTGCATGAGTGGTCCTCGATTAATCATCATAAGGTGATTAATAGAGTCAATTTCTTCAGATTCTTCTCCCAAGATAGGCCAAAGGACTTGTTGTTGTTCAAGCTGGGGTTGTGCTGGAGAATACAAGGCTAATGTTTTTGTAGAACTCCCATCTGAAATAGTCATATCCCCTGAACTACACCCAATATATGCATCAGTTGTGGCAAGCCAAGGTCTACCCAAAATGACTGGATATCCTCCCAATGTTGCCTTTAGAGATAAAATCATAAAGTCTACAGGATATTCCCAAGAATCTAGAATAACTACTACATCCTCTATGATACCATCAAGTCTCATTGTAGAGCCATCAACAAGCTATAGAAATGTGGGTGTAGGCCTTAAACTATTGATCTCAAGATGTTTCATTACTTCCCTTGTCATTACATTAATGGCTTCCCCTAAATCAATCAAAACATTTTTTATTTGACTGCCATTAATGACTATACTCACAACAGGACTACCTGAATCATAATACTTTGGAATGACAATCTTACCTAACATAATATCAGCCAGTTGACCCATAACATGAACTGTTTGTGGATCCTTTTTCTTCCTGCCAAGTTTTTTTAGACATGCTTCTCTCAATGCCTTACCATATATGGGAACATCCTTTATTGCTTGCAACAATGGAATTTTAACACAAATGTGCTTCAGTTGATCAATAATATCAAAGCTTTGTTGTTGTTTAGTGGGGACTTCTTTTTCTTGCAATCTATGGGGAAATGGTGGCAATATTTGATTCTAAGGTATTGTATCTATTGGATTAGAGATTTCTTTCTCCTTCTGTACCTCAATGATAACTGGATGAGAGGGATTAGGTAAAGTTGTTCTAGATCGGAGGTGAATCTCATCTAGTGATAAAGAATAGGCTGGGTACTAATTAACATCAACTAAATAAGCTTGTTGTTGTTGCTGAGACTTGATATTTGGATTTGCCAATGGTTGAGTAGGCAACTTTGTTGGTTTAGGTAGTGCAACAGTAGCTATAGGAGGAGGTATTAAAGTAGGAGGCTGTGGTTGCTGAATAGGTAGCTGATAACCAAAAGATTGGGCATTCCATGGTTGGCTTCCCCTCCATTGAGAAGTAGGTTGCCAATTCCCTTGAAACTGGTTTCCTTGGCCCTGATGTGGGTACCAGTTCTGCTATGGCTGCTAGGACTATGGCATTTGATTACCAAAATGTTTCCCTTGGCCTTGTGAACCATACCAATTTTTATAGTTACCAAGATTTTAAGAATACGGTGATTGCCATTGGTTATTTGGTACATAATAATTTCCACTATAACCAGAAAAAGAAAGTGGATCGGGTGGCATACCTTATCTTTGGAAATTTGGTCTTCTTTGAGCAACATAGAAGACTTGCTCATCCTCACCTTGAATTGGCTTGAAGTCAGGTACCTCCACATTTGCAACCATCTTACATTTGCAATTTTTCTTTCCTTGTTTACAACAAGGACAAAATTCTGCAAGGAATGCATCAGCTTCCTTATGCTTCTTCTTAGCTACCACTATATCCAACTGGGTAGCCATATTGTTTATAATGTCCTCCTTGAAGTCCTTTAACAGATGACTAAGTTGCAATCTAGAAACTTCAGTTCCAGATGCTAATAATAGTGCCCCTGGTTTAAATCTCCTATTCTTCTTAGAAGTAGATCTGGAATACTTATTGCAAATTTGTCCTATTTCAGCCCAAGTGGATTGTGTAATATCACCTCCTCCCATAAGATCCAAGGAATTAGTGCATTCATCATTGATTCCCCTCAAAAATATCAATTTGAGGGAATCTTTATTGAGAGTTCTATGCTTAGAATTTTTGACACTAAACAGAAACCTTTCCAAGTAATCTTCAAGACTCTCATCTTCAGTTTGTGTCATTCTAAAGATATCATCCCCATGACGATTAGTACCTCTACAATAATCCTTGTATTTTGCAAGAAACAACTATTTCATCTCATCCCATGTATTGATTGTGCTACTACCCAAGCTCATAAACCATCTCAAGGATGACTCCTTCAAAGTGGCAGGAAAATTTTTGAGTCTATGGGCATCTGTAGTATAGTCAAAATTTCTACAAAGAACATCAAACTCAAACAGAAATGTGTCTGGATCCTCTGTCACCAATCCATAGAATTTAGGGAGTGAAGCTACTAGAATGTTCTTGAGATTAGCGTTATCATGCTAATCAGAGATGGGAAACTCAAACATTGGACCTGGTGGTGGTGGTGGATTATTCCCACCAAGAGGAGGGTTCCCTTGCATTAGACTTGTGGGGGTTGTTACTATAGGAAATTCTTCTTCTTGAAGATCAAAAAGGAATTGAAGACTACCTTCTAGAATTTCAGATTCAGGGTGGTTCAAATTTCGTGGGGCTTGGTAAAGTTCACCAAAAGGATTTATATCTGGGAAATTGTCTTCTGCATGATTAGAATGAGTGAGCAGAAATCTACCTCTGGGGTCTTTTCTTCTTCTATGCATGCAGATTCATGAAAATTTTCAAACAATAAGGTATTACCAAAAATAATTAATTGAAAACAACAACAACCATGAAAGGTTCTTAGTTTGACATCATCCTCGGTAACGGTGCCAAAAACGTCTACTCCAACTATAATAATAATAACTCTAATTGAAATCTCAACCCAAAATTTGGACATTCATCTGGTAAAGTTACTATTTTCATGGCTAGTGTTCATTTAGTTATCAACCCAGGGACGTAAAACTTGAAATGGGTTTGCACTATATATGCACTAAGCTCCTTCAATGGCTATTTTGCATTGCTGTAGTAACTAACATTATGCGGAAAGGAAAGGAAAGAATGCAAATTATAGAAGGCTACAGGAAAACTTATAAAAAAAATGCTAGAATGATCTAATATAAATAAAATAAATCACTTTGTTCTAGCTTGGCTGCAGGAACAGTCAGTGGATCTATTTCCAGTGGCTGTAGGAATAGTCAAGGCAGGAAATACTACTGCAACTAAAGAAGAACTAATTTTAATGAGCACAAACATAGGATCACTCACCAAGTGGGCCCCCTTGGATGAGTGATATCAAGCTTCCAGAAAACTACTTTTAATAGATCAGAATAACATATCTTTTATTCATTGCTTCCTGAAAAAGATTACATGTTTGAAAAGAAAACTCAAGAATGCATATCAAAATTCTCTGCTCTATTCCTTTCTATTCTGTCTAACCTCTAAGAAAAAAGGAAGAGCTTATTAAAAAGCAAAGATCAACTACAATGGACAACTCAAATCATGCCTAGAAGAAGAGGCAGATGATTGATTGATGAAGAAGATAACTAGAGCTTGGCTGCAGGAAACGTGGATCTAAACTGAACCACAATCTTTGCATGTCGTGGCAGTATTTTGTGAATTCAATGCCCACTAAAGTTAAACTTCTATAGTGCTGCTTGGCTGCTCCGCTCATGCCGTACCTTGCGCTCACTTGGTTCCTCTTCAGTTTGATCTCCAGTTATTTCTTACGTGATTCTTCCTTCTTTAAGCACAAAAGGAGAATATCCACCCCGACATCATTTATTATCTGCACTACAACAAAAACAACATACAAGGACATGCATACGTATTTTATTTAATTAACACTATAGATGTATAAAAATGACCATATTCCTAAATGAATATTTTATGTTCATTTCTCTATTTAATTAAATTACCCGCATTCCTCTATTTAATTAAGTAAATTACTCAATTTATTTAAATTAAATTCACTAGACTTCTTTTTACCATTTAATGAATAAATCATTTTATTCAATTAAATCCCCCCCTATCCACTTTTAATTAAATTCAAATTTAATTAAATAGTTATCCTAAATTGAATAAATCTAATTTATTTAATTTCCCTAAATTGCAACCAAATTGAATGAAATTCATTAAATTCAATTAAATCCTATTATCCCTCCATCCACTTGCAAAATCCTACATCTCCCACTTGCCTTCCTAAACCCCTTTCTAATCGCTTCTAATTAGCCTAACCCATCTTCTAAACTTTGTCACATCCCTAAGCAAGGGGAGGTCACTTCTCAATTCCTCAAAGTCTTTGATAACCATTAAAGGCTTCAAGCCTTCAACCACTTAATTCCCCAAAGTCTTCATAACCATTAATGGTTAACTCAAACCCTATTACATGGTTAAAGAATTTCTTTTAACTCAACCTTCATCCAACCCAAGGGTCTCATCAAGCCTTTAATGCTTTGACCATGATTATCTCTTAATCATTTGCACAAGGGTTTATCCTTGGATTAACTCTTAATCCATTGGGTAATCTTAACTTAGACTTGACCCTTACCTTCTAGATAACCCTAAGGTCTTCTCAGGCATTTAATGTCTCCTACCCCTTCTCTCAACCCAACCCTATGTTGACACTTGTCACCATTTTATTGGTGTAAATTGCAAACATGGATCCCCAACTTTCAAACTCAACCCTTGATCAACTCTTTTAATCCTGACCATCCATTGCCCTGTTTTTGCTATAAATAGAGCTCTCATTCCTCCATTTCAATCATCCTTCAAATTTGTAGTATCATACTTATGCTCAAATACATTCAAGCTTTCATATCTCATTTTATGCTCATCATTTTAGCCTCTTTTAAATTAGGAATTAGTCTAAATATGCATGTTTAGAATAATTTCTTTATCATTTTAGCTCAATCATAGACTAATATATCATGTTAGGATAGTATTTATACTAACCTTGTCATCTTATAATCTAGTTTATTGCATTTCTAGAACCATGCATAGCTTAGGATGCATCTCATACTAAAATCTATCAAAGCATCCCTCGTTCTTGCATTTGCCATCCCTAAACCATTTTGCTCAGTGATCTGAGAGCAAAAACATTGGTTTGAGGGACATTGTGAGATAGAGAACCATGGGACCAACCTTGGGAAGCTGAGTAATACTTCATTACTCCATAGCTTGCACCAAGAAGTCCTGTGTGTGTGTGTGGACAAGTATTTTGGAACATATTTTCATATATTGAGTTCTATCGACCCGCTTTTCCTGCATACATTTCTGGCGCCCACCGTGGGGCCCAACCCCATATATCAAATTGGTTTTAAAAATTAACCACTTTTGCAGGTCCGCGGAAAATAGGAATCAACGCATGGGAAACATTCCCTAACGCATTCGGTTAATTGTATAGCACATCCCGCTTACTGTTTAGCGCGTGGGGTCTATACTCTAGCGCGTGAAGTCATTTCTTTAGCGCATGACTCCCACTAATCTTTTCCTGTAGGTATCAACGCAGGAGAAAAACAAAGTAGCACATCTGAAAAATAGTTTGGTGCGTCGAGTCTGTTATATAGCGCATCTAGTTCACTGTCTAGCGCGGAGAGTCCATCATACAGCGCGTGAAGTCCATCTTTTAGTGCATCAAATCACTAATTTTCCTGTAGGTCTCAGCACGAGAGAAAAATAGAGCAGCGCTGTCGACGCACAGAGTAGCGCATCCAGTAAACAGTGTAGTGCATTGGGACATTATTTTAGCGCATCTAGGTTATATGGTAGTGCGTACAGTCCTTTCTATAGTGCATCACAGACAGAAGGAAAAAATTAAAATTGTAACCGAAATTAAATTTAAACTTGTAGAAGTCCACCAAAATCCAGATTTTTCTAACTATTTGATTGGAATTTTTGGAGGACTGACAATTTCTTGTAGGTAGAGCTGGATTTTATTGGTAGAATTACAAATAGTTTTAGATTTTTGCTAACTTAGTTAAGTTAGTTAAAATTTAGAGTCATTTTAATTCTTGTTGGAGAAAATTGAACTCACCTTACTTTGGGCTGTAAAACGAACCACAAAAACAATCGTTTCTTGCTTTTCCTAGGAAGACAAAATTTTCATTTTGGGCTTTAAAAAGAACAAGTCAAATTTTTCATTTTTGCAAACAAAGATGTTTAAAAAGAACTTCACCATCCTTTGGTGCATAAAAGGATTCACTTCAAATTTTTCCAAAGTAAAAGAATCACACATGTCCAAAGTCATTTGCAACTAAAGAGGGAAGATCTTCCCCTTTTTGATTGATTTCTTTTGTTGACAAAACATGCAATTTACTTTGTTGACCAATTCTTTTTCATAGATCAGATAATCATTGCCTTGAAAGGATAAAATAAACACCATGTTTTCATGGAGCAATATCTCCATATAGATTTTAACAAATCATTGTCTTGAAAGATAAAAAGAATCTTGTTTGCCTTGTCTTGAAAGTGGAAGGAATATGCTCTCCCCTTAACTGGGTAATCAAAAAATCCAGACCACTCTTAAAAGCTTTCTTTACTTCAAGCAATAAAACCTTTAGTAGGTCTGCCTTCCTGAGGAGTTGAAATCAACTCTTAAAGACGTTTATGGCCGGTGTGAAGGGAACGACCTAAGTGGGGAATGAATTTGATATCAAGAATTCCAACCCACTATAATCAAATGTGGAAAGTGATGAAAGTCCTTTTCAACGGTTGCGCGCAGCGATTAGCCTTCCCCCAGTATCCTTGAGATACATAAAGCCTTTGTTCTACAGGTTGGGAAGCCTCCTGAGGGAGTTTATCACTGACGGCCGAATGGGAAGCCTGATTATGAACCATAGAAATAGAAGCTTTGAACCGAGTCAGTAACCAATCAAAGGAAATCATTGATCACTCATGCATGACTAATCCTCATATTCTGAGAAGAAAGAACCTTTATCGTAACATCACATTGAAGAAACAACAACCTAGTTTTTCCAAATTCATCAAGAGAAACAAGTTCTTAAACATCAATCGTCAACTATTCAAATCTCATCGAGTATTCCTTCATCACGTCAAACGTTATATCCAAAACAAATCCAACGAATTTGACAAAGAACCCTTGAAGATAAGAGCATACTGTCAAAAGTCTGCTTTTAATCAAATCATAAACCACGGAGGAAAAATCAATCCAGCATTCTTGCCTGACGAGTGTATCACTTATAACACACCTTGACTAGAACCACCCACCCTCGAGCAACATATCAATGAGGCTTTTGTCCCTTTCATCACTGAAAGTTTCTACTAAAATGCCTATTACTCGCTCTCAAAGAAACCAACAAAGCGAGACACACGCTGAGTCTAGTATGAATCGAAGATTGTCAAATCCTTTTGAAGTTCCACCCTTAGAAGAACCTGAAATTACTGAAGCACTTCTTCAAGAATGTCAGGAAAACCCCTCATTCCAAAAGCTTGTAGAAAGGCTCATGGAAAATGACAAAGAAAAATATCTTCTCATGCTTACAAGTAAAGGCGTTAAACTTCCCAAAGATTTAGACTCAAACATCTTTAAAACTGGATCTCGACAATATGCATATCAAGAACAATAAAGAGAAGAAGAAACTTGTAACTTTGAACAACACATACCTGAGCAACACATTCTAGAACAACGCATACCAAAAATGCGTATACCCGAACTAGAAACACCAGAGCAAAATATACCATTTACCACACCTTTTCAGCTAAGAACAAATACAAGGGAAGAACTTTTCCCTCGACAAGACAACATACCTTTGGCTGCCCTTACTCAACAAATGCAAATGTTGCAAAGGCAAATACAAGATATACAACAAGGGACAACAGTGCGGTACTCTTTAAACAAAATCTGTCCTTATCCATTTGACAGAAGATTAAACATGATCCCTTTTCCTCCAAACTCAGACGTTCCCAAATTTGATAAATATGATGGGAAAAGTGATCCCCGAGATCATGTTCGAGAATTTTGCACAATGTGCCTTGAATTTGCTCATGATGACACTTGTTTGATGAGGTTATTCCCAAGAAGCTTGGGAGGGCAAAATATGGAATGGTTATCCAAAATTACACCACCTGTCAGATCATTTGATGAATTGGTTAACAAACTCATAACCCAATATTCCTATAACATCCAACATGCCATAACCATGCTAGATGTTTGTAACACCAAACAAAAGAACAATGAAACATTCATGATATTCCTTCAACGCTGGTGACGTATGGTCTCCAGATATCTTTGAGATATTCTCGAGAAGGAGAAAATGGAAATCTTCATCGATAGCTTGAATAGTGAAATGAGTTACAGACTAAAACTTCAATGCATACCATCTTTCGCTAAATTAATTGAGAATGACATTCAAGTAGAGGAAGCATGTGTCAAAAAGGGAACACTCAAATTCTACAAGGAAGGAACAAACTCATCAAACTACAATAACCAGAACAATACCAACCTTGACAAATCTCGATTTTGGACTCCAAACAAAAATGAAGACAACAATGAATCATATGATCCCAAATCGAAGCAACCAGTACTCGCATTATCCGGAAATCCTCAAAACATGAAAAATCCTAAAATTGCTAATCCAAATGCTCACACATATGCACCAAATACTGATGAAGGACAACTCAACACAAACAACACCAATGATACTCAAAGCAAAAACATGAATCCAGGACCTAGCAACAATTCACGCAACAACACAAACAATTTCCAAAAGCGTATCTTCACACCACTGGGGTAATCACTAGAATCAACATTCAGAGAAATTTTGGCACACAAGATTCTTTCTTTGCCTCCAATCAGCAACTATGAACCCCAAATCAAACCTCCTTGGTGGAATGATTCACACTATTGTGATTACCATCATAACAAGGGTCATCAAACGAACGATTGCATGAGGTTAAAACACGTGGTGCAAGATATGATTGATCCAGGTGACTTAACAATAGATGGTCTCAAAACAAATGGTGATCATGGAGCGTTTAAAAATCCTCTTCCAAATTACAAGGATGGAGCTTCAACCTCGGATAATACACGTGGAGCTCGTATCAACCATATCTACAACAGCACCATAAATCACATATCAGCTGAAGATCATCAAGTAAATGTCATCACCATCCGAGATAAGCATGATCATGAATCTGTCAATGTAACAACCCGAACTCAGAAATATGTCTTGAAAGGACATACTACACCTACGAATACCACACCAAAAATCCAATATGACTTGGTTAGCCAACTCCGTAAAACTCCAGCACAGATATCTATACTAGACTTGTTGAAACTATCACCAAAGCACAAAGACATATTAGAACAAGCGCTATTGGAAACCAATGTACCTCAAAATTTGGATACAGACAGATTTCAAGCCATGGTCGCCCATATGACTGGACCTCATAACCTCACCTTCTCAGAACATGATGATGCTTCCTTAATCCATCTGCATAATACTCCTCTCCATATCGAAGTCATTTTTTGCAAACACTGAGTAAAAAGAGTCTTAATAGATGGAGGAGCCGGACTTAATATATGTACTTTAAAGCTCATCTGTGCATTAGGCTTCTCAAAAGAATCTATTGATCCCTGCAAAAAGATTACCATAAAGGCATATGATGATGAGGAAAGATCCTCTAAAGGAACTGTGATATTACCTATTCAAGTGGGACCAATACAAAAGGATACTGTATGTCAGGTCTTGGACATAGACCTTACCTACAATATTTTATTAGGGCGACCCTGGATACATGAAATGCAAGCAGTACCTTCCACATATCACTAGTGTGTCAAATTTCCTTATAATGGACAAGAGGTCTCCATATCTACTGATCACAATCCATTTCAACATTGCAACACAATGGGGGCAGCCCAAGACAGTTTGGTTCCTCATAATAGAGAAAAGCAGTGATCTTCAACATCAGATCAACAAACAACAAAATCCAACTCCTTATGGGAAGACTTCAAATACAAAATGCAAATCAAAGACCAAGGTATAGGAGAATACTCTTTGGAGCCTTTATGTTTGGCCAACTTGCCAACATCACCTAGATCTCATGGATTGCCTACTACATCAACACATCTGGTCACTCAGCCCATCACCAAATTTGATTGTACCTTCATCCAATTGGGCTCTCTAGCACATGAATCAAAAGACAAGGATATCCTTAGCTGGTTATACAAAGATGAGAAAGAAGATAATAGAGCGGCTGCTCTGGATATTGTTCTACCTACACACCTATATGAAAAAGGATACTTAATCATGCAACAAATGGGATATGATGGTAAATGACCTATTGGGAAACGCAAGGAAGGAGTCATTGAACCTATAAATCTTCCTTCACAACCCAATAGAAACAAAGCAGGCTTGGGTTGTGAGCTCACCTTCCTATTAAAAAGGCCACCCCACCTAACTACAAAACCTCAATGGAAAGTAAAGACGAAGTACAAAGAAGAATCCTGGCAGGAAGCACTCTTTGAATCAGCAGAAACAATCTGCAAGGCACGGGAACGTCAAGATCAGAAGTTACATCAGGAAAAGCTTCAAAAACACAAAAGGGCCATATCTGCAGCAGTAGCTCGTATTCAAACACCAATATATCAAGAACAAATAAAATCATCTCCAAATACCTTTGTTTCTCCTCGAGGAAGTACAGTCTATGAACAAATATAGAAAATAGAAGACGGATCTAACACAGAATCAACAAAAACTATCAAAATGGTATCTATCGTCAAAGATTTGTTTTCACCATACAACATACCAGTTTACAACACTGATAGAATCTGGGATGATGCCTTAGAGACTGATTCCAATGAATATGAATGGGGTACTTGCTCCAATGCTACTATAGATATCCCTAATGATACTGATTCTATATCTCTTTCTCAAGAAGAACATAGCGCAAGAGATAGACCTTTTGAATTTGGACCGCAGAATATCTATGACGCCACGAAAAGCGAACAGAAACATTATGAACAAGTTTATGTAGAAGATAATACCATCGAAGACCTCAACAAAATCTTGGACTTCTTTAAAACCAAGAGCAATCACGATGAAAACTCTATCCTAAGACTCATAGTAGCCAAACTTGATCCACCTAACGATTCCTTACCGCTTGTCTTTCTTGACCTCATCAACTGGGATGAACCTGAAATCCATGATATACCAATTTTCCTAGATGATGAATCTATTATCCATTACCTATGTACCATAAATCCGGAAACAGGCTATACCAGTGAACAAAGTAACGATGTTTGCAAACCAGGGAGTGCCAAGTCTCTCAGTCGCAAAAATGAACCAAATAAAGGATCTGATGCTGAAAACCAGTCAATGGCAGCTCTAGATCACAAAAAAGTAAAAATAAAGGACGCATTTGAGGGCGAAAACCTTTTTAAGGCACCTAACGATGGGAGACTTGACACTCGTCCTAAGCACTTTCATGAGCGATCACCCATATTGATTGAACCCACTCAATCAATCAACATTGGTACCACGGAAGCAGTCAGAAACCTACACCTTGCAGAATCTCTGACACAGGAAGAAAGATCAACATTCATCATTTTCTTTAAAGAACAACAAATTAACTTTGCTTGGTCATATGCTGATATGCCTGGAGTGGATCCACACTTAATCATGCATCACTTGTCCATCTCTTCAAGAGTTAAATCAGTAAAGCAAAAGCTGTGAAAAATGAATCCATAGGTGGCACTCATGGTCAAAACTGAACTAAAGAAATTATTAGACATTGGATTCATCCGACCCATTGACTATGCAGAATGGATTTCCAACATCGTTCCAGTATCAAAACCAGATGGTAGTATCAGAATATGCACTGATTTCAAAGATGTCAACAAAGCTTGTCCAGATGACAACTTTCCTCTGCCCAGTATCGACATAATTGTAGATCTCACAGCAGATCATGCAATGCTCTCACTAATGGATGGTTTCTCAAGCTATAATCAAATCAAAATAGCCCCAAAAGATCAAGATAAAACTGCGTTCACCTATCCTTTTGGAACTTACTGTTTCAATGTTATGCATTTTGGCTTAAAAAATTTAGGGGCCACCTATCAAAGAGCAATGACAACAATATTCCATGACATGATGCATACATTTATGGAAGACTATGTGGATGATTTACTCGCTAAATCCTTCACCAGAGCAGAACATCTCAGCATCCTAACAAAGATCTTTGATCAATTAGAGAAATTCCAAGTCAGGCTCAACCCTAAGAAGTGTGTCTTTGGGGTTACATCAGGCAAGTTACTAGGCTACATTGTCTCAGCTAAAGGTATTGAAGTAGATCCAGCAAAGGTACAAGCCATTATGGACATGCCACCACCAAAGAATATTAGTCAACTCAGATCTCTACAAGGACGGATTCAATCAATCAAGTAGGACATTGAATGACTATGAACTCAACTATACATTCATTGAAAAGGCTTGCCTAACAGTGGTCTTCGCATCTCAAAAGTTCCGACATTATATGCTAACACACACCATTAAGCTAGTCGTGAAAATTGATCCTTTCAAATATCTACTCAGCAAGGCAGCTCTTACAGGCCGATTGGCTAAATGGGTCATGATTCTTAGTGAATTGGACATCCAATACACAGAAAGACGAGCCATCAAAGGACAAGCAATTGTAGATCAGTTGGCTAAAGCACCGCTACCAGGCAAACACACCATGGAGATTGAATTTCCAGACAGGGACGTTCTTGTTCTTTCTACTAAACAATGGACCCTATACTTTGACGGATCCTATACACAACATGGTTCAGGTGCTGGCATCCTGTTCATCACTCCTGAAGGACACACTATACCAAGATCATATAGGCTTATGTTTCCCTGCACAAATAATGTGGCTGAATATGAGGCATTAGTTATAGACATCAAAATGGCCATAGAATGGAAAATCATAGAGTTAAAAGTCTATGGGGACTCGCAACTGGTCATCCATCAAATTAACAACAACTATCAGACAAAGGATGACAAGCTACTACCCTACAAGCGAATGGTGGATGACTTCAAATAGTATTTTGTGCACATCACCTTCGAACAAATACCAAGGTTAAACAACAAAGTAGCCGATGCAATGGCTACTATCGCTTCATTACTACAAATTCCAGAGCAACAGAGTCGTTACGAGTTCCTGGTAGAGCAACTGTTCTCCCCCGCTTATGACCACTCTGAATCCCAGGTTATCTATGCCTTGACTAGTTCAGATTCTCCGTTATATGGACCAATATACGACTACCTCAAGCACAATATCTTACCACTTGACCAATCCCGTAACAAAAAATGTAACTTTATCCAACAAGCTACCTGTTACACCCTTACCGCTGATACTTTGTATCGTCGAGGTCTAGATGGTACTCTTTTTCGTTGCCTTGATCGTAATGATTTCGATTCTGCTTTACATGAGCTTCACGAAGGTATTTGTGGCACACATTCAAGTGGCACTACTCTTGCTAAAAAGCTTCTAAGGATGGGATACTACTGGCCTATAATGGAGAAAGACTCATATCACTTCGCTAAGAAATGTCCTAAATGCCATATCCATGGTAATCTGATACATGCACCAGCATAGGAACTGCAGCCATTTACAACATCCTGGCCCTTTTGTCAGTGGGGACTCAACTTAGTGGGCAAAATTCATCTTTCATCTTCAAATGGACACAAGTTCATTATAAGAGCAACAAAATACTTTACCAAATGTATAGAAGCAGTTCCCATGACCACAGTGACTGGGAAACAAATTGCCTCTTTTATCCTCAATTATCTGATTTGCAGATATGGTATGCTAAGTTCAATCATCACAGATAATGGACAGCCTTTCAAAAATCAAGATGTCCAAGAACTATGTGAAAAATTCAAAATCCAACATAGGTTCTCTACACCATACTACCCACAGGGAAATGGTCAAGTAGAAGCATCTAACAAAACAATACTAAAGATCCTAAAGAAAACAATGAATGATGCAGGCAAAGATTGGCATGTACAACTCAATCCAGGACTTTGGGCATACAGAACTAGCATCCGCACGCCTACAGGAGCAACACCATACTCATTGGTATATGGATCAGAAGCCATTTTACCCCTGGAGGTAGAAATCCCATCTCGCAGAGTCTCTTTGAAAGGTTTAATCCCCGATGAAGAGTATCGAGTTAACCAACTGCAAGAACTTGAACTATTAGATGAAAGATGTCAGCATGCTTATACTCATCTCAAAGCATATCAACAACGCATGTGCAGGAGCCACAATCATAAAGTCATCCCCCGCAACTTCAAAGTTGGTGACCTAGTTCTCAAAGAAAATCCAAGAAATCAGCAAGATCGAGAAAAGAAAGGGAAATTTGAACCTAATTGGTTGGGTCCCTATGTTATCATATCAATCTATGGATCAGGTGCCTATCAGCTAACAAATTCAGAAGGAGATGTGCTCGACGAACCAACTAACAACATCCATCTAAAGAAATACTACACTTAAGTAGTCTAGTGCATGGAAAAAGCCAAAGCAAGCAAAAAAAAATAAAAAAATCAAAAAATCCAGAAAAAGCAAAAAAAAAAGTACAATAAAAACAAATGGTGAAAACTTGGTAAACAAGCGCTCTTGTGAAAGAATGGCTCCTCTATCTATCTCCATACCATTTTATCCATACAAACACTATTGGCCATCACCCGACACTTAGCACATATCCATTCAGGACATACTTAGCGTAGTCACTATCCTGGTTATCCATATATATACTCTTACCACAATCCACCACGGCTTGGAAATCACTGTACATATTCACATCAAGAGGCACACTCAGCTAGGGGCATTCAAATCGTCTCAATATTGCAATCATTCAAGACATCAAGGCTATTTGCAATACTGAAAAGCAAGACATCCAACAAACCAAAAACTACGCTTTATCACAAAGCAAAACAATTCACAAAAATACCAAGGATGGATGATTTTCTGAAGTACTAAATGTTGCATTATCGCATAAAAATCTTAACTAGTTTTGCATTTTGAACTTTTTGAATTATTGGATTCTCTTCCTTTTCTCACTAAAAGCTTCAAAGGTTAGAGATCATGAAGAACTTCCAACATTTTCTTAGTCTTCTGTCTGGGAGGTGATCACTTGTACTGTGCGACTACTTGCCTCGAGACGTGATACATTGAATATCACTGAAGGCCTGATTCCACTTCACGCATACAAATGATCTAATCTTGTCTGTTTACGCAATACGCTCTCAAGTCGTCCTGGTTCAATTATACCTTGACGTTTGTGCTATCTTGCAAAATCAAATATCATGTAAATTTTTCTCAGGTCATTATGGTTCAATTATACCATTGTGCTTGTATAAATTTTCAACATATCCTACACAAATCAATGCTCAATGATGATACCTAAAAACAAAGCAAACAACATATGGTTATATCGGATGGCAAATACAGAATGAGGATGCTACCAAAAACATAGTTGCATATCATTTTACAATTAGTTGCATATCATTTTACAATTAGTTGCATATCATTTAACATGTTTGCATATCCTTTTACATTTAGTTGCATATCCAATCATACATCTCATTTTCAAGATACATCACACAACATATCAAATCATACATCTCATTTTCAAGATACATCTCACAACATATAAAAACATACATCCTACATCATACATTATATCATATATTTAAGCATTGCATCATCATGAAGAAATAACCCACATAACATGCATTCATATAAACACACCACATGATCAAAGGAAATGGTGCCGTATATATATATCTCAAAAATGATCAAAAGGTACAAAATGTATCAACACTGTGTCAAGTACAAAGAATAACAATGCTAAAAAATACAAAAGAGACCATGTCTCTCAAGTATGACTATCCCCTGACGGAGATGGTCTAGCTCTAGATGCACCCACCCCTGGATCCCCAGGAGGGTCCTATCTCGGTGGCCCTGTAACATCTCAGCTCTCAGACCGCGACCCAGTATCTCGAGATCGACTGGATCTTGACTGTGTAAAGCTCTGTACTCACCGGTCCCTGGGTACCACAGCCTCATAGTGCCGCCGATAGTACTCCACCTCCTGAGCTCTCAATGCTAGCTCTCTCAGAGTGTCTCTCATCGGACCACCCGCTACTGCTCTTTGCATACTAGATACCACCTCCTCGTTTCACCCCCTCTGCTCTATCTCGGAGTCCCGTTCAGTGGTCAACTATGAAATCTGCTGCTGATATGTCAAAATCTATGCCTGCAGCTGCTGTACAGTCACCTGTAGGGTCTGGATCTGTGCATCCTCAACATGTGTAGGGACTCAAACTTGTAGTGGTACTTATGCAGGGGCAACCCCTCCAACCCTATCTATCCTCGGTGCTGGAGGTGGGAGCAAATCCATTCTCCTCCTCTGTGCTGGTCACCTCGCCTCATCAACAACTCCCACCACGGCTAACACCTCCCCCACTCTCCCCTCTCCACCTGCTCCAATAGCCAATCCACCTCTCCCCCTGTCTATCACCCCTTGTCTCACTGCTCTCTCCACACCCCTATCTCCTCTCCTAGCTCTACCTCCTCGCCTCCCTCTAGCTCCTCTCCCTCATCCATCTCCTCCATCCTCTCCATCATCATCATCATCTCCCTCTCCCTCCTCCTCATTAGAATCAAAAGCTGGCCTCATCTCCTCAGGATCAGATATCCTGGCCACCGCCCGTGCAGCAAACAATCTAGCAAACTCATCAGTCATGCCCGCATCCTGAATCTCTTGGGCATAATCCCATATCTGCCCCGCCAACCTGACAAACTCCTCCATCGCCACTGCACTATCAATGGTCGGGCCCCAATCCGCTACATCCTGCCTCCGGCGTGCATATAGGCACGCTCCCTGTGGGATACCCTGCTGGCACCCAAACTGTCTCAAATCTCAGGTCACCACAAACCTGTCTATCACAAACGGGGTCCTTCCGATCAGGTATCTGGTAATAAAAACAAATGGCATCTCCAGCCCGTCCTTTGCCCACACCTCGTATCCTGTATATGGTTGCCAGGTGACCATATCTATATCATCAAGCACTCTCCTCCAATGCTCTAGTTTGCCTAGCTTGCGCTGGACAACTAGACCCCTGTATCCATACGCATATGCGCATCCCACGGGCCTGTCCCTGTCTACTAGTGGCCTCATCGCTGGAATGTGCTCCCAACACCATACCTATAAAATTGTCACGCCAACTGATAAACTGCCGTAACCAAGGTATACCACCTCATGTAGACCCCTGTACAGATGGGCCAGCATAGCTGATCCCCATGAAAATCTCTACCCCTGTGTCACCATCTCGTCCAAAACTAGGCCCCATCCCACTGAGAATCCCTTTGACTTGCGATCAGGACAAAGGAATCCACCAATAAACCCTGCTAGTACAGATGGCAGTGGCGCATAATCCAGGTCCAAAAACTCCTACCACGGGATCTCATAGCCACAAACTGTCTCGTCGTGGAAGATACGGTGCAGTACCTCTGTCCCACCCTCCTCCGACTGCTCATACGGTAGTAGTGCACCTACTATGAGAATCTGCAGGATTTTGTAACAGTCCTCTGGTGTGACTGTCATCTCTCCAGTAGCAAAATGAAAGGTGTTTGTGTCGCTATGCCACCTCTCTGCCAGTGCTGTCAGTAGCCCTCAGTTCATAGTGAACCGAGGCATATCCAAAAGGGAGGTCAACCCACATCTCTCAATGATGTTGAGATCAGCCTGAGACAACTGCAGTATCAATGTCCACGGTCTCGGAAATCTCTCTGGCGACTGAACCACACCCAATCGCTCCTGTCAACAAACAAAACAAATCCAATATTAGTTTCCACATCAAAACAAAGATATCAAAATCAAACTCACATCAACAACATGAAACAATTTGCTCATCTACATCAAGTTCAAAATCCTATCATTTCATATCAACTTGTAAAACAACTCAAGTTATCAAAAACCATATCAAAACTTATAACACAACTCAAGTCTCCACAATCACATAAACTTGTAAAATAATTCAAGTTTCCCACCCATATTAGCTTGTAACACAACTCAAGTTTCCAACCCATACCAGCTTGTAACACAAATCAGGCTTCACACATTGAACTTGAAACAGGGTACGCAAATCAATCATATTTTAATCAAAACACCACATTGATATCTATACATAACTTGAAATATCACAAATCAAAACAAGTTATATTAACACTCATATTGGACAAATCCATAAAATCATGACAGCATGACACAACAAATTTACAAACCACATCATTTTGCAAAATTTTTCCAGATGCGCTAAAATAGACTCCAGATGCACTAAAATTCTCCCAAACACTAGGCTATTTTTCCTACGCACTAATCTATTTACCCTATGCGCTAGACTGCCTCTACGTGCTAACCTTTTTCCACCATACACCACCTGACCTACCTTATGCGCTAAACCCTACCCACACGCTAATCTATACCTCTCGGGTGCTACCTGTTTGACCCTATGCACTAGGTTAGCGTTACGTGCTAAACCCCCTTACCCATACGAACCCCTGTGACCCCTATGCACTAGGTTAACCCTACGTGCTAACCTGCTGACCTGACGCGCTACCCGACTATTGCCATGCGCTATTCTGCGTCTATGCACTAACCTATATTTCCTAGGCACTACTCTATTTTAGTTTGGACACACCCCTAAAATAAACTTGATGCGCTACTTAAAACTTCATATGCGCTAATCTATGCTTTAGACGTGCTAAAACGCTAAACCTGAGTTTTAAAAATTAAAAAATGACTAAAAATGACCAAATCCGAAATCAAAAGAGGGTAAAAAATGTTGACTTACTGGTGGTCTATACGCTACAGATCTCCGGTACCTCCGAACGCGCTCAAAACAGCGTCTGGAATATGGAATAGGCATTTTCTCTTCAGACCAAATTCTCTTTCTCCAAAGTCAACAAGGCACAAATGAATCAAATCAAAGCTATTTTCCCCTTTTATAGGAGGAAAATGAAATTAGGGTTAGCCAAATGGACCTGTAATATGGTTGCGGTCTCCCTTATACCCTAAAAGTTGTAACTTATCGGGAGATGAATCAATTTACCCACCTTTCACATAGACGAAATCCTACACAGCACACGCAACTCATCAAATCAAATCAAAATTTTTTAAACAATTGATTCATCTCCCGAGGGGGCATCACACATCAAATCAAATCGGGGGCATGACTTGCAAATCAAAAGAGCCACGCAAAATGGCATTTGATCATAAATCATGATAAAGCATCATTTTCTTTGAAATAACATGTGCACACACGTCACTTCAAAGAGGAGCAAAATGTAGACGTATAAAAATGACCATATTCCTAAATGAATATTTTATGTTCATTTCTCTATTTAATTAAATTACCTGCATTCCTCTATTTAATTAAGTAAATTACTCAATTTATTTAAATTAAATTCACTAGACTTCTTTTTACCATTTAATGAATAAATCATTTTATTCAATTAAATCCCCCCCTATCCACTTTTAATTAAATTCAAATTTAATTAAATAGTTATCCTAAATTGAATAAATCTAATTTATTTAATTTCCCTAAATTGCAACCAAATTGAATGAAATTCATTAAATTCAATTAAATCCTATTATCCCTCCATCCACTTGCAAAATCCTACATCTCCCACTTGCCTTCCTAAACCCCTTTCTAATCGCTTCTAATTAGCCTAACCCATCTTCTAAACTTTGTCACATCCCTAAGCAAGGGGAGGTCACTTCTCAATTCCTCAAAGTCTTTGATAACCATTAAAGGCTTCAAGCCTTCAACCACTTAATTCCCCAAAGTCTTCATAACCATTAATGGTTAACTCAAACCCTATTACATGGTTAAAGAATTTCTTTTAACTCAACCTTCATCCAACCCAAGGGTCTCATCAAGCCTTTAATGCTTTGACCATGATTATCTCTTAATCATTTGCACAAGGGTTTATCCTTGGATTAACTCTTAATCCATTGGGTAATCTTAACTTAGACTTGACCCTTACCTTCTAGATAACCCTAAGGTCTTCTTAGGCATTTAATGTCTCCTACCCCTTCTCTCAACCCAACCCTATGTTGACACTTGTCACCATTTTATTGGTGCAAATTGCAAACATGGATCCCCAAATTTCAAACTCAACCCTTGATCAACTCTTTTAATCCTGACCATCCATTGCCCTATTTTTGCTATAAATAGAGCTCTCATTCCTCCATTTCAATCATCCTTCAAATTTGTAGTATCATACTTATGCTCAAATACATTCAAGCTTTCATATCTCATTTTATGCTCATCATTTTAGCCTCTTTTAAATCAGGAATTAGTCTAAATATGCATGTTTAGAATAATTTCTTTATCATTTTAGCTCAATCATAGACTAATATATCATGTTAGGATAGTATTTATACTAACCTTGTCATCTTATAATCTAGTTTATTGCATTTCTAGAACCATGCATAGCTTAGGATGCATCTCATACTAAAATCTATCAAAGCATCCCTCGTTCTTGCATTTGCCATCCCTAAACCATTTTGCTCAGTGATCTGAGAGCAAAAACATTGGTTTGAGGGACATTGTGAGATAGAGAACCATGAGACCAACCTTGGGAAGCTGAGTAATACTTCATTACTCCATAGCTTGCACCAAGAAGTCCTGTGTGTGTGTGTGTGGACAAGTATTTTGGAACATATTTTCATATAGTGAGTTCTATCGACCCGCTTTTTCCGCATACAAACACATTCATTAATTCACATATGATATTACCCTAAATAATCCGCATAGCAATAAGAACAAATCACTTGGCTGTAGGAATAGATAGCATGGCTACAGGAATAGACCGGCAAAGTTCAAACATGATTTCATAAGTTCAAGTTTAACACATGGAATACATATAGTGAATTTACAATACTTCACTACTACTATGCAAACCAAAAGATGTCAAAACCCTAAGAGTTTTGATGATAAAAACATGACAAAGTCTCAACTTATCATTGGTAATGAAGCAAGTATTGCTACTAGTAATGATGTAGTAAAGCGACCGATGTTGATGCAGTGAAGATCAACCGTTAACCCTCAACTAGTAACCCTAACTAGTTGAGATGTAGAACCCTAATCGATGAAGTTTGGAGATCGGTTGTGATGATCTATGATCGAATGATGATCGGTGATGAAGATGCCACATAAGCATGTTGCACATGAGGAGTTTTGAAATGGATTTGGCGTGTAAGAGATAATCGTTTATCTTGGGAATGATCAAATGCATAGTATGAAGTGAAAAATGTGTGATGAGTTACATATTCAAAGCGTGGTGATCCACGAACGGTTGTAAATGCCTAGAAGAATGTAATGTTGATTGCATGTAATCTAACAATCAAGATTGAACTGATATGTTTGTAATCTTTATGAGATTGTAGAGTTTGTGTTGTGTTACCGATATAATGTATTTACTTATAAGGTCGATGATTTGATTCAATGAAGTATTGGCAATTTGGTTAAGTGTGAAAGTGATTGTTACCGAACTAGGTGGTGTGTTTGCAGAATGTTGTGAAGGTAGATAGGAGCAATAAAGGATCTGATTAAGTGAGGATGGGCTATTTCTAGATCAATCAAGAACCTATTGTTCTCTAACCATTACAATAGTTAAATCCCTTAACCGAGTAAGCTTTAATAGGTTTGTTTTTAAAATCCTCTAACCAAGTGATCCATTAGCTTGGATTTGAAATCCTCCACCAAGGTTACCTTTAACAGGGTATTACCTTTAATAAGGTATTTGTAGTCAATCTCTTAATCGGATTCGTTCCTAACAGGACATTATTTTATAAGCTTCTAACAAGGTTTGGCTCCTAACAGGGCGAACTTCAGAAGAGTTCAAAATACTTGTGGGTATTCATCCCTACCGTGGTTTTTCCCATTTGGGTTTCCACATGAAAAATTATTGTGTGAAGTGGTGAATTATTTTGTGGATGTGTTTTCGATATTGTTGATTTGAATGACTAGTAAATATGCATAGATATATTTGAATGACTGGAAATAATCTGAAACATGTTTTTACTAGTATTAGTGAAGTGGTTTAAGGTTTTCTCAGATGGTATTTAAGTTTCAAGATCTGTTGCATTATGTCACTCAGTATTAGGACAACCAGTAAAGTTTAACAGTGTAGTTGTAGATTCGTCTGAGTGTCTAAACCGATATACTTTATGAGTTGATTCAGAGTTGAAAGTTTGTTTGGTGAGAGTTTATTTTATTTTCTATGTACTCATTCACCTCCCCTCTCAGTAGTTGACCGAATCATTATAGTTTCATCATATTATCAATTGGTATCAAAGCATTCAAGTCCTCTTGAGTATAAGTCTAATAGCTTGAGGAAAAGATCTAGGATAAAATGATGAAGAGATAAGGTTCAAAGTTTAATAGAGAACTACAAAATCTAGAGTGATAAGATGGAGATTTACATCAAGAGCTTAGGAAGTCAGTATTGGGATTGGGTTGTTACTAAGTATAACTTGTCTAGTGGAATTCTGACAAATGACCAGAAGAAGGAGCAACAAGAGAACAACCAAGCATTGGAGGCCATCATCAGTACCTTGTCCGACTTAGAATATGTTGATGTTCATGCATTGGAGATTGCATATGAAGTTTTGAAGAAACTAGAAGAAATTTATGGTGGTGATGAGCATGTAAAGATAGCCAAGGAAGAGAGTCTCAGAGGAAAACTTGATGATATGCAAATGACTGGAGGTGAAAACATTCAATAGTATGGTTAGAGAATCAAGGAGATAGTTGGAGAAATCAAAAGTGGTGGAGGTATAGTGGAGGATGCCACTGTGGTTAGTAAGGTGTTGAGAACCCTTCTACCGGTCTATGCTATCAGAGTTGCAGCCATTCACGAACTCAAATCTATTGACAAGACAAAGGTAACTCTTGACTCTATCATTGGTAAATTAACTGCATTTGAATTAAATGGTTTTGATGGAAGTGTTCAAAGGTCAGAATCTACATTTAAAGCCTCAGTCTCAACCCCACTAGTAAGGAAAAGTAGAGAAGCTAGTTATAGTCATGAATCTAGATCCAGTAGAGAGGTAGATGATGATGATAGTCTGATGGAACTTGAATCATTATTGGCCAATCGGTTACCGAGAGGTACCGGTAAGTACATAGGTAAACTACCATTGAAATGTTTTGCATGTAACTGGATAGGACATATTGCTTCTAATTGTCCTAATGGAGATAATGAGGAAAAATGAGAGAATTATAGGAAGTTTAAGGGAAAAGGAAAAAGAAACTATCTCATTACAGTGGATGGAGGCATTATAGATGATGAATCTGAGGGTGATGCAAATGAGAACATTGTCTTTGTTGCTATCAAAGAAAAGATATCAGATTAGAAGGCATTGGTTTCTCTCTTGGATTGTTCAGATGACTGGATTATAGACAGTGGTTGTTCACACCACATGACTAGTGACTGGAGAAAGTTTCTAACATTGAAATAATTTGATGGAAGTGTTGTGATATTTGGGAATAACTCACCTTGCATGGTGAAAGGGAAATGATCCATCTCTCTGAATGGTAAGAGTAGTGTAGATGATGTCTACTAGGTTGAAGGTTTGAAACACAATCTTTTGAGTTTTTCTCAAATCAATGACAAAGGTTACCCGTTACAATTCAAGAATGGAGTTTTCAAGATCTTTGGAAGCAAAGGAGAATTGATTGCAACAGGCAAACAAACCAAAGATAATTTTTTTCACTTAAACTCTAAAGTCAATAATTGTTTGATTGCAAAAGTTGAAGATAGTTGGCTTTGGCATTAGAGGTTTTGCCATGTGAATTTTCATAACATTTTAAGAGTCAACAAGTCAAAATCAGTAAGAGGTTTGCCACAGTTGGACAAACCGATGAATGCTTTATGCAAGGAATGACAGTTAGGAAAAATGACATCCTCAACCTTCAAGAGAAAACCTTTCTCAGCTGAACATCTGCTAGATTTGGTTCATATTGACCTATGTGGACCAATGAGGACTAGGAGTATTCAAGGAGATTGGCACTTCATGATATTTATCGATGACTTCTCAAGGATGATGTGGGTCACATTCTTGAAAGACAAGACATAAGCATTCAACAAATTTAAGGCATTTAGAGCCTTGGTTGAAAATGAAAGTGGAAAGAAGATAAAGTGCTTAAGAACTAATCAAGGTGGTGAATTTACTTCAGAGGAATTCACTAGATACTGTGAAGACAATGAGATCAAGAGGCAACTATATGCACCAAGGATACCACAACAGAACGGTATTGCATAAAGGAACAAACGGTTAGTGGTTGAAGCTGCTAGGACTATCTTAATTCAAGGAGGTGTAGCTAAGACATTTTGGAGAGAAGTTGTCAACACAGTTGTTTATACAATAAACCGGATACTAGATAAAAGAGGTAAAGACAAAACACCCTATGAATACTAGTATGGTAGATCACCTAATGTCAGTTACTTCAAAATATTTGGTAGCAGATGTTTTATTAAATTATATTGGTAAGTTTGATGCAAAAAGTGATGAAGGCATATTTTTGGTTATTCCACCAAGAGAAAAGCTTACAAGTGCTACAACAACCAGACTAAGAAGATCATTGAAAGTGTCAATGTCCAAGTAGATGAATTTCCTGAAACATCTAAAGAAATAAACAAGAAGAAGGAAGAAGAAGAACCAAACACACTATTTTTGGAACCGGAACCGGTAAAGCTAGAAGTTGGAGAACTCAACACAGAAGCCCTAGTTCAACCAGAATAGGAAGGTCTAGTAAAAGATGAAGAAAGTGAAGAAGAAGAAGAACCTGAAAATCAAGATCATGTCATTCCAAGGTATGTCAAACTCAATCATAGCCCTAATCAAGTTATTGGAGACAAGAATGTAGGTGTGCTAACTAGAACAAGGCTAAGAGAAAACTCTTGTATGATTTCCACCATTGAGCCTAGAATTGTAAAAGAAGCCTTTGCAGATGAAGACTAGATCGAGGAAATGGAAGAAGAACTTGACCAGATAGAGAACAATAATAATTGGTCATTGGTACCCAGACCAAAGAACAAGAATATAATAGGTACAAAGGGGGTATTTAGAAAAAAAAGGAATGAAGATGGAGTAGTGGTCGGGAATAAAGCCAGACTCATATGCAAAGGATATGCACAAGAGGAAGGTGAAGACTATGGCGAGACACTTGCACTAGTAGCAAGATTGCAAGGAGTAAGGACTCTACTTGTATTTTTAGCATTCAGAGGATTTAAAGTATATCAGATGGATGTTAAGTTAGCATTCTTAAATGGAATATTGGAAGAAGAAGTCTACATAGAACAACCAGATGGTTATGCATTGACTGAAGAAAATGATATGGTGTGCAAGTTACATAAAGCACTTTATGGATTGAAACAAGCACCAAGAGCATGGTATGAAAGATTGTACTCTCACTTAGTAAAGATAGGTTTTCAAAGAACCAGTGAAGACAATAACATATATCTCAAGACAAAAGGAGATAAGATATTGGAAAGTGAGGTATTTGTTGATGA
Source organism: Cryptomeria japonica (assembly GCF_030272615.1). Lineage (NCBI taxonomy): Eukaryota > Viridiplantae > Streptophyta > Pinopsida > Cupressales > Cupressaceae > Cryptomeria > Cryptomeria japonica. The sequence goes on along the minus strand of NC_081411.1, from coordinate 470,874,960 downwards.
TAATAGTTTTGGAGGAAATGATGATATGTGTCATGATTTTGCTAATGAAATGAAGAATGAGTTTGAGATGTCATTGGTAGGTGAGATAAAAAAATTCATAGGTCTACAAATCCAACAGATGAAGGAAGGTATTTTTATCACACAATCCAAGTATGTGAAGGAAGTGTTAAGAACTTTTGGAATGGGAGACTGTAAACTAGTTGGAACACCAATGGTTATAGGTTGTAAATTGTCAAAGGATGATGATTCTACACCAGTTGATGAAAAGGAATATAGATCCATCATCGGTAAGCTACATTATGTTGTCCACAGCAGACTGCACATTGCTCATGCAATAGGATTGTTTGCTAGATTTCAGAAAAGCCCGAAGGAGTCACACATGGTTGCAACCAAAAGAATTTTTAGATACTTGAAAGGCACTATAGATTATGGATTATGGTATCCATTGTTAGGTCCCAGAGACAACTGAGAGGGGGGGTGAATCAGTTTTCAAATAAATTCAAACCAAAAACAACTTAACCAACTTAATGCTTAATACTGGTAAACCAGTTTAATATGCTAGTAGACATTTTTAATAGTTAATTTCTATACTGGTAAGGATTAGTGCATGAAACATAAAGACAAAGTCATCCACAACACATAACACCAATATTTGTACGTGGAAACTGTGGGGGGGAAAAAGCGAGACTAGGTTATCATGCCCTAACCCTACCTTTTGTCACACATTACAGAATACGAAAGAGCCTAGAGGTATCACACAATTGGCTACTTCTTTTTGTGAAAGAGAGAGCCATGGGCTACCTATTAGGGTTTCTATTCCCTTGTTGAAATTGTAAGATCAAGTAATACAAGTTCAAACCCTAATCCCAAAATGTAAGTATAAACCAATAACAAGATTGCAGAATTGAGATTAATCAATAAACAGCTGTAAATACAAGGATAAAATAAGAATGCAGATGTGTACCCAGAGTCAAAATTAGACTGAAAATGTGCGGGATGGGGGCGCGGGCGCCACTGTCCTGAAAACTGCACCGGAAACTATCATTTTGCACTCTAAAACACTGTCGGAAAGCTATCTGAAAGCTGTCTGTCCGGAGGACCAGGGCACCCAACGCCTCTGTCCCAGGGACCAGGGCGCCCAACGCCCCTGTTCTGGCAGGACCGGGGCACCCAACGTCCCTGTCCCAGTCTTCTACTCTGCAATTTGATACAGAGTGCTGTCTCGACCTGTTCTCTCCGGATCTGTATCCTGCGGGATCGTCCGAGTCCCGAACCTGCACTTATATCTGAAAAATGGGATGGGCAGCTATATAGGGTTTTGCCTTAGTCAAACCCTCGCTTCGGTGATTTCCACCTCCACGAATAGCCAAGTTGTTTTGTAAAATGTATTGTGTGTGCAGACCTAGTGTGTGTGCAAGGTCCTAAAATGCAAGAAAGCAAACTAGAGCAACCTAGAAAGTAAACCCTAATTGCTTGTAAATGATAATGTAAATGCTTTAAATCAAGATGCAAAGTGATCTAAAGCATGAATAAAGGATATATTGAAGCTTTATGCAAAGACATGACAACAACATGAAATCATACCCAACCCTCAAGGGAGAGGTACAAGCCAATCTTCAGTCGGTAATCTCCTATTGTTCTTCAATGTCTTCCAAGCCCTAAATGGATGAATGGAATTGATAAATGCTTGATAGAGGGATGTTGTAAGATGTTGAAGTCTTCAAAGATCTGCTCTTTCGCTGCATATGAGGTTCCTGGAAACAAAAATCTGATCCTCTCAAATGAAGAAAGAGAGCTCTTATGTATGAAACCCTAGGTCGCAATTTCGTCTTTTGGCCGACCTAGAGATCGAATATCCCGCCAATTTCTTGGGGTTAAGCTTTATTTTATGATTGGATCGCGCTCCTAAAATTTTGGGAAAAATGTCCGGGACCGTGTGCACTCCGGGCGCCATGGTCCCGACAACTTTTCACCAAATTTTCAGGGCCGTCAGATATGATGATTTTAGAGAGAATCCCGAAGTTACAGGTGATTTCAAGATGTTTTGACCCCCGAAATCAAGCCCCCAAGCTCAGAATAGGGCCTAATTAGGGTTTTTGATTAAGTGATGTATTGGAGGAATAAAATGAAAGGGGCACGCTTTAATGAAAGGGCCCGACTTTGTGATGTGGAAGATGATGAAATAGAACCTTTAGACCTAATTAATTTGATTAATTAAGTGCTAAAGGGGGAATGCAATGCAAAATGCAACTGCGCCAAGGCGGGTGCTAAACTAGGTGTTAAATTGTACTGCTTTAGCAAGTGCGTACAATTTATGACGTTACAGAAAGCCCCCACTTTAGCGGTCATATGAGTACTACGTGCATATGCAAGCTAAAGTACAGAAAAGTAAACATTATTTGAAAAAAGGATATATCCATAAGTTGTCAGACGAAGCCCCCAACGGTATCTGTAGTACACAGTTAGGAACCGCACCCTACAAAACACACGTTAGATCACAAAATCACCTAATTCTTACTAAGGAAGGTGATGAAATTTGTGAGTAGCTATATGCCCCCCCCTGTTTCGACTTGCTTATTAGGGAGGTGAAACAGGGTAGCATGTTTACTTACGACAAATTGTGTAAGAGAGTATTGATGAGGGATGTTCACTGAAAAGGCTTCATCAGAGCACTTTTTGGAACATCCTGAGAGTAGGGGAATGAAAATATGATTCCTACGCAACAAACGGTTTGAAAATCGCATCTCCCAAACTCAAGTTATGATGAAATGAGTGAAAGAGGAAAATTAGGGTTTTGAAAGTAAAGGTAAAGGAATGAACGTATATACCTTGAAAGAGACATTTGCATTTGTCACTTTGTTGATTCTGAGTACTGTTCATTGCAGCGGAGCCCACATAGCCATCATCATGCCTTCACGATGATCGGAGCGTCCCACGAGGGTTGAGATCCTGCACCAGGCCGTGATTGACGACGAGCCACTGGACGAGGTGAGTTGACTGAACATTTGACTTTTGATTTTTCGCATTTTGACTTTTCTGTGATCGTTTGCGGGCCCTGAAGGCTGACTCGGGCCCCACTCAGGGTGCCATGGTCCCCCTAGGGCGTCATGGTCCCCCTAGGGCACCATGGTCCCCCCAGGGCGCCATGGTCCCTGACAGGGCGCCATGGTCCCTGACAGGGTGCCATGGTCCCCTCAGGGTGCCATGGTCCCTGACAGGGCGCCATGGTCCCAATCAGGGCGCCATGGTCCCCGATAGGGTGCCATGGTCCCAATCAGGGCTTGGCATACGATGTTCGATAGTTTGCATGAGCGATTTTGATGATCGAGTACTGATTACGGTTACGTTTTTGTGTTGCAGGGCCTTCCGTACATGAGAGAGCATATAGCGGGACATATTCTTCGTAGTTTGCGAGATCAGATTCCACGGCTTACTCAGGCAGAGAGAGACACATTGTCGATAGTAGGATTATGGTATGTGATCCTCATGCCAGCCATTCGGTTCCATCCTGCAATGCTGATGGCATTGATGGAGCGATGGGATCCTGACACATGCACATTTCATCTTCCAGTAGGGGAGCTGGTGGTTACACTCAAGGATGTGTACCGTATACTTCGTCTTCCTATCAGAGGAGCGACTGTTACATACGCGACCGATCGGTCAGCGAAGGATCATCAGAGGGAGTAGGTATATTGCATAGGGAGAGTCATGCCGAGCGAGACGAGAGGTCGCATCATGGTCAGCTGGCTCTTACATCCTACAGGGGAGGTACCCCTTCTGAGATGCCTTATGATTGCCATCATAGCACTAGCCGTCTGCCCTAATGGGCAAGGCACGCACATGCATGGGGGTCTCACATGGTGCATCAGAGTGTTGGAGAGACACAGGAGAGTGTATGCTTGTGGTCGGAGTATGCTTGCACATCTCTATCACGACCTTGAGGAGTATGTATTTGGATAGGGTTGCAGTTTGATGACATGCACACTTCTACAGGTATGGATTTTAGAGCACTTCACATGCACCAGGCCTGTTGGCTTTCCGCTGAGTACGGCTAGCGAGCGACCTAGGGTGTTTGCTTATCCACTTACCAGCGAGTGGAGACTTGGAGATTTGTTATATTGGAGGTGATTTTTGATAGACTGACAGCCAAGGTGACAGTGTGGAGACCTTACCTGCGGATGCACAGATGGGATGGGATGGAGAGATAGTTAGCATGCTTACAGAGGAACCGCCTACTGTAGGGACGATATTCACACATCATAGTCCCTTTCTACTTTGAATGAGTACGGAGGCAGTTCGGGCTAGAGCAGTGTGTTCCAGCCGATGTGCCCATCTATACTTGACACTCACGGGTCCTTCCCAGACCTAGAGCAGTAGCGAGACTGACGATAGATGACATCGAGACTACAGATATAGAGGGATCTTATTAGGATGTAGTCACTGATTATTCTGCAGAGCCTGGAGCACAACGCAGGTATGTCTCATGGTTTATGAGATCATATCCAGGTCCTATCTTTCCACCGGATCACCCGACAGGCCATCGAGGCCCATGGAGACATGGAGACCGAGATGAGGACCAGGGATCCAGGTCAGAGGAGCCAAAGGAGGGAGAGGGTCATGAGGAGGTAGGAGATCCTAATCCACCTACAGGCGATCAGCCCAGTGCCGAGGAGGAGGAGGACTGATGATGAGGACGAGGAGGAGAGAACTGATGATGAGGAGAACGAGGATGCAGATGAGGATGAGGATGCAAATGAGGATAGAGATGATGAGGAGGAGTCAGATGCAGCTCCTCACCATTCAGGGGATGATACCATAGCTCTGGATCCTCCTCTTATTCCCCAACTGGGGGAACATGAGGTGATACGGAGACCTATTCCTAGTACCGCCCAGCCTACACCCATCGTGCACAGATTAGTCGAGCGAGGGGGGCCTAGTAGATCCCAATCACAGATGCTACCGTATCATGATCCCTACTAGCGCGAGGGAGACCTAGGTATAGTAGGTTTAAATTGATTATTAATGTTTTGATGATACAGAATGGTACTAATACAAAAATCTATTCTACTGCCACAGCTAATGTGCAGGAGTGGCGTTCCCTGATTCAGCAGGCAGTGACAGACATTTCCATGATAGCACAGATCCCCAGTTCCTCACAGATTGCCTATAGGCCTCAAGGGAACGCAGGTCGGCATGAGGACTTGTTTTCCCCATTCCGAGTTCAGGTAGACATATGGAGGGAGAGAGAGAGAGTCTTATCAGAGGACCTTCAGTGGGCGCGGTGAGATCTAGCAACAGCTCAGGCCGAGGCTACCACCTATCGCGCGATCCTTATGGATAGGGATCGTAGGAGTTCCTCTCGGAGTCACTCATAGTCTGTATCACGCTACACACCCATGGGTCCACCTTCATGGCCAGATTAGGAGGGAGCGTCTAGTCGACACTCTCCAGCCACTAGTCCTAGGGATAGGAGATGATTTTATGATGTAGGAGAGGTCACATTTTGGATGTATAGTGACCTATATTTGTATACAATCCACATATATATATGTATATATACATGCTTCTCTTTTGTCTCAAATGTGTTATCTTTAATGCTTAAAACAATGTATATTTTGCTTTGATTAAATCTAATACATTTGGTAAATGTACATGTATGTTCAGAATTTAATTTCCATATGATTGATTTCTCAATGCACTATGATTAAATTGATACATGTGTGACTTAATTAAATATTTAATCAAGTACTACATTGATGATAGGGAAGAAATATGCATTAAGTCTAAGAATCATATAACTAACATGATACGATTCTACTTAACACATAAAGACACTATATAATATGCTAGCATAATGGAAATGTAAATCTTTTACAACTTACATAAATGAATTCAAGACAAACCATGAAGTAAGGAAACACGCTTGTCAAGAACAAAGCAATATAGATTAAACATCATAACATTTAATTCTATTTTTCTCTAATTAGGAGATACTAACATATTACCCAATGTTGAAGAACTGAAAAGAAGATAAATAAGGAATGAAGAATTAAGCATAATATCTACGCAAATGCATAGCATTTATAGGTTCTTTAAGAGGCGTACCGTCTACATCCGCTATTTTGTAAGCACCTGATCCATAATCTTCAATAACGATGTATGGTCCAAGCCAATTAGGACTAAATTTTCCCTTTTCTGCAGGTAAGGCATTCATATTGCGCTAATTCTCATAGAGGACTAAGTCACCTACTGAGAAGGAACATTGAATAACCTTATCATTATAGCTTCGTTGTAGAGTTTTGTGATACGCTTGAATATGCTCAAGAGTGTTTATACGCTGTTCATCAAGCATCTCAAGCTATTGAAGTCGTTGTTCTCTATAAGAGTCATCATCTACTATACCTTTGAGAGAAACCCTAAGTGATGGAATCTCTAACTCTAAAGGCATAATAGCGTCAGCACCATAAACAAGATTATAAGGAGTAGTTCCTGTGGCAATTCGTACACTCATTCGGTAGGCCCAAAGAGCATAGATTAGCTAGTTACTCCAATCCTTACCATGCTTATTCACGGTTTTGTGAAGAATTTGTTCGATTATTTTATTGGATGATTCGGCTTGACCATTTGACTGAGGATAGTATGGTGTAGAAAATCGATGTTTGATATGATACTTCTCGAGGAATTTCTTCACGTCCTTATTCTTAAATGATGTCCCATTATCTAAGATTATAGTAGAAGGTATCCCGAATCGAGAAATGATGTTTTCTAGAAGAAATTGACAAATCACTTCAACAGTGGTAGAGCGAAGGGGAATAGCTTCTACCCACTTCGTAAAGTAATCTGTTGCAGTTATAATGAAGGTGTGTCCTTGAGATGAAGGAGGAGAGATTTTACCAATAAGATCCAAACCCCATGCGGAAAAAGGCCAAGAAGCTACTTGAGAACGGAGTTCTTGGGCAGGAACATGAATCAGATTATTATGTTGTTGACATTGATGACATTTCTTAACAAATGAAAAAGAATCCTTCTGCATAGTTTGCCAATAGTATCCCATACGAAGCAATCTATGAACCAAGGATTTGCCTCCAAAATGCCCCCCACAGGCACCTGAATGCGCCTCTTCAAGAGCAACGGGGATTTCTGATTTGTTAAGACAGCGAAGGAGAAGACCATCATAACCCCTTCGGTAAAGGACATTAGAAAGAATGATATATCTAGCAGACAACTTGCGGATTCTAGCCCTAGTGTTTCTATTAGCAGAATCAGGAAAGGTACCATCAGTCAAATATCTTACAATATGCGAGTACCATTCATCTGAGTCTATAAAGTCACAACATGTTACCAGACTAGGATCATCTACAATAGCTGGAGAAATAAGGTTGTGAATAACAAATTTAAGATCAACCACAGGGTCCTCTAAAGATATAAGAGAAGCCACACATGCCATTGCATCTGCATGTCGATTATCATTTTGAGGAACAGGTTCCATGGTATAAGAATCAAATTTTTGTAATAAAGAGATGGCAAGGTCTTTATATTGTGATAATTTGTCTTGTTTTGCTTGATATATTCCTGTTACTTGTCTTATAATCAATTGCGAATCTCCATAGATATGTATGTGTTTTATGCTCAGAGCTAAGGTTGCTTTTATTCCCGCTATAAGAGCCTCATACTCAGCAATGTTATTGGTACACAGGAAATTTAGACGATAAGATAAGGGAATGGGTTTCTTTGTAGGAGAAATCAGAACAACACCTACCCCCGATCCCGTACGACACTTAGAGCCATCAAAGTATAACTCCCAAGTTTCATCTTTCTCTATAGAAGGAATGAAGTCATCAGGAAAAGACTCAGGGTTAGGGAAGGAGAAAGGTGAAGGGGCCTCAACTAGGTGATCTATCAACGCTTGCCCTTTAATTGCTCTTTGTGAAACAAATTTAAGGTCAAACTCAGTTAACATGATAACCCACTTAGCTAGGCATCCTGATAAATCAGTTTTAGAGAAAAGATGCTTCAATGGATCAAACTTTACCATGACATGGACTTCTGAGTTTAAGAGATAATGTCTCAATTTCTGAGTCGCAAACACCAAGGCCAAGCATTGTCTTTCTATCATAGAATATCGGGTCTCATAATCGAGTAAGGTACGACTTATGTAATAAACTGGACATTCTTTACCATCTTTATCATGTTGTGCCAATAATGCTGCAAGAGCATGAGAGGACGCGGCCATATAAAGAAGGAAGGGTTTAGAAGGTTTAGCCGGTCGAAGGATAGGAGGATTAGCAAAATACATTTTTAAATCTTCAAATGCTTGCTGACAATCCTCATTCCATTGAAAAGTGATATTCTTTTTGAGAAGTTGAGTGAAAGGAAAAGTATGATCCGCAAGTTGAGATACAAACCTATGAATAGCTTGAATCTTTCCTTGTAAGCTTTTAAGTTGAGACACATTTCTAGGAGGTGGCCTGTTGACAATAGCATCTATTTTCTTAGTGTCCACCTCAATCCCACGATGCGAAACTATGAATCCTAATAGTTTTCCACTATCCACACCAAAAACACATTTTCGGGGATTCAAGCGCATGTGATATTTACGAATCCTTTCAAAGATTTGATGAAGGATTTTAATATGATCCATGCGAAGAAAGGATTTGGCTAAAATGTCATCAACATAATCCTCTAAAATCTTATGCATATAATCATGAAAGATAAGGGTCATCGCTCGTTGATAAGTTGCACCGGCATTTTTAAGTCCAAAAGGCATCATTATCCAACAAAACGTACCCCAAGGAGTAGTGAAAGTGGTTTTGAATTGATCTTGAGGGTTAATAAAAATTTGATTGTATCCTGAAAAACCATCCATGAAGGATAACAAGGCATGTCCTGCCGTAGAATCAACTATCATGTCAATGTTTGGAAGAGGAAAATCATCTTTTAAAGAAGCCTTATTTAAGTCCCGAAAGTCGGTACACATTCTTATTTTGTTATCTGGTTTAGCCACGACGACAATATTTGAAATCCATGGGGAATAGTCAATAGGGCAGATAAATCTAGCCTCCAATAACTTTTCAATCTCAGCCTTAACAAGCAAAGCTACCTTAGGATTCATTTTTTGAATCTTTTGTTTCACGGGCTTAGCATCAGGAACTAAGACAATGTTATGAGTAACAATCTTAGGATCTATACCAGGCATGTCAGAGTATGTCCAAGCAAAGATCTCAGGGAATTCATGCAATAAATCTTCATATTGTTTTTGTTCCTCTCCATCCAAACATTTTCCAATTTTAAGAACTTTCTCTTCATTGCAAGGATCCATCTTAACATTAGTGGTGTCACTTATGAGAAGATTACTTTGTTGAGGAGTATCCTTTAGCTGAGGGAATTCTTTCACAATCTCATCGTTATCCGTCTCTTTTCCAAAATAGGCTTCAGTGTTCAAACAATAAGGGAGTCCCCTGTTGTGATGATAATGAGGAAGAGTGTCATAAGCTCCTAAAAATTCAGCTAAAGCATCATCGGTAGGGAAAATGTCAAAAGCACAAGCACACGAAGGATCCCCATCAATGTACTTGGGTTGTTGCATTGATAGAGAGGTAGAAATAACATTAACACTAATGCATGGTCTTTTAGAAGCTTTAGTGCGCTTGCAGGGATTAGAGGCAAGTCCAAAGGCATAACTGTGAAAATTAGTCTCTAGAGGAACTTTTATCCCTTGCTCATGAACACAACAACCATTTCCATGATACCCATGCTTAGCAAAAATGCGAAAACCATGACCATAATGATCAGCCATTTCAGGAAGAGAAGGTGGTTTTTTATAAGACAAAGAATCAAACTCTTCATAATTAGAGGTGTGAGGAGAAGAAGTTTGAGAAGTAGCCACAAAATTATTACTCATAGGTTCGGGTAAGATTGATTGATTTTTAGCTTCTTCCTTCTTTTCAACTTTAAGCTCTCTAGAAGGAACCTTATATTCACCTACAAAGGTGGGATTAAAATCAAGAGATCCCCAATCGTCTTCTTCGAGGATCTTCCCAGGATCAAAATCCTTCTTATGTGTAGTTTCAAGTCGAGAAGAGTCTTCTTCAAGAGCTCCAGACTCATCCAAAGAATTTTGATCATCGGAGAGCGAGGATTCACCGATAGGTATCTTAAAAGAGTCATCACTAGATGAGGATGGCTTAGAAGAACCCCCCTTGGAAGTAGATGTTTGCAAATAAGCTTGATAATTAGTATCACCTATCAAGGTATATGTCTTATTGTTATAAATAAATTTAACTTGTCTATGCAATGTAGAGGGGACAACTTGCATACTGTGAATCCAAGGTCTCCCTAGTAGCAAGTTGTACGTTAGATTTCCTGACATAACATGGATAGGTGTAGGCAAAGTAACAGGCCCCACTGTGATGGGTAAGGTGATAGTACCTAATGAAGTTTTAGCCACATTATCAAAGCCCCGAATAGGACGAGAATCCGGTTCAATTAAGGATGTATCCACATTCATCTTATGCAAAAGATTAATGCTACACACATTAAGACCAGAGCCATTATCTACTAGTGTTCGCCTTATAGCAGTGTCTTTCATGATAACCACAATCATCAAGGGATCATATTGATGTTGGATTTCACTAGTAGGCAACTCATCCTGGGTAAACACAATTTGAGCTTTAGGATTCATCATAGAGTTAACCAAAGATGCTATATTACTAGATGTATTCGGTGGAGGAACATTCAAATCTTTCAAGGCATCTTGTAACATTCCATGATGAGCAGAAGAAGTTTGAATCAAATCCCAAAGGGATATCTTAGTAGGGGTAGCTTTAAGTTGTTCTATGAGATCATATTCCTTGCCAAGAACTTGTGAAATACGCGGAGCTTGCGGAAGAATTGGTTGAGGATTCGGAAGAGAAACTGGAATAACAGGAGGAGGACTAGGCTGCCTATTATTTCTGGTATGATAAGTATGGGCAACCGCATGATAACTCTCTCTAGTTATTTGCTTGGCATAATTATAAGGACTTATAGGTTTTCTTCCTTGCACAGTGATGATTGGTTTATTCGGAGTACGAAAGGAATCATGATCATACCCTCCTTGGACAGTAAGGAGAGGTGATTTAGGACCTTGAAAGGTGGGAGAAGGATAAGCACCTTGGACTTCAAAGAGAGGCTTTTTATGCTCATTCAAGTTTATCATGTTAACTAATTTAGAAGTCTTGTTCTTGTTTAAAGATTTCGATAAAGCCACAAAGTCATCAAGAGCATCATCCAACAAAGCATGATCATATCTATTAAAAGGTTTATCGTTTGATTCAAAAGGAGACATCTCCTCATAGAGGGGATTGTTGAAAACAACCATGTTACTAGATTTAGTGGAAGAGTTGATAGGAATGTACCCTTGAGAGGATTCATTCAACTTATCTTTCTCATCACAACGAAATGGCATAGTAACAAGGTTTATGAGTTTTTGGTAAAATGAAGGTTCGGCATCTTTAGGGTTCAAAAAATCATCTAAGGCTTCATCTAATTCATCTTGGCTATACTCATAATAATCATCATAAGCATGAACATTTTGCAAATAAAAGTCGGACATTTTGAAATAAAAAGTGCATGAAATTTAAACACACAATGCAAAGAAACACACTCTTTTTTTTCTTTTTTTCTTTTTAATGAAAATGAAATGAAAACACACTAAATCTAGATCTAGATCTAATAGATGCAATGCAAGAAGAAGCAATGATAGATTCACGTCAGGTTCACCAAAATGTGGGGGGGAAAAAGCGAGACTAGGTTATCATGCCCTAACCCTACCTTTTGTCACACATTACGGAATACGAAAGAGCCTAGAGGTATCACACAATTGGCTACTTCTTTTTGTGAAAGAGAGAGCCACGGGCTACCTATTAGGGTTTCTATTCCCTTGTTGAAATTGTAAGATCAAGTAATACAAGTTCAAACACTAATCCCAAAATGCAAGTATAAACCAATAACAAGATTGCAGAATTGAGATTAATCAATAAACAGCTGTAAATACAAGGATAAAATAAGAATACAGATGTGTACCCGGAGTCAAAATTGGATTGAAAATGTGCGGGACGGGGGCGCGGGCACCACTGTCCTGAAAACTGCACCGGAAACTGTCGTTCTGCACTCTGAAACACTGTCGGAAAGCTGTCTGTCCGGAGGACCAGGGCGCCCAGCGCCTCTGTCCTAGGGACCAGGGCGCCCAGTGCCTCTGTCCTAGGGACCAGGGCGCCCAGCGCCCCTGTCCTAGTCTTCTGCTCTGCAATTTGATACAGAGTGTTGTCTCGACCTGTTCTCTCCGAATCTGTATCCTGCGGCGTCGTCCGAGTCCCGAACCTACACTTATATCTGAAAAATGGGATGGGCAGCTATATAGGGTTTTGCCTTAGTCAAACCCCCGCTTCGGTGATTTCCACCTCCATGAATAGCCAAGTTGTTTTGTAAAATGTATTGTGTGTGTAGACCTAGTGTGTGTGCAAGGTCCTAAAATGCAAGAAAGCAAACTAGAGCAACCTAGAAAGTAAACCCTAATTGCTTGTAAATGATAGTGTAAATGCTCTAAATCAAGATGCAAAGTGATCTAAAGCATGAATAAAGGATATATTGAAGCTTTATGCAAAGACATGAAAACAACATGAAATCATACCCAATCCTCAAGGGAGAGGTACAAGCCAATCTTCAGTCGGTAATCTTCTATTGTTCTTCAATGTCTTCCAAGCCCTAAATGGATGAATGGAATTGATAAATGCTTGATAGAGGGATGTTGTAAGATGTTGAAGTCTTCAAAGATCTGCTCTTTCGCTGCATATGAGGTTCCTAGAAACAAAAATCCGATCCTCTCAAATGAAGAAAGAGAGCTCTTATGTATGAAACCCTAGGTCGCAATTTCATCTTTTGGCCGACCTAGAGATCGAATATCCCGCCAATTTCTTGGGTTTAAGCTTTATTTTATGATTGGATCGGGCTCCTAAAATTTTGGGAAAAATGTCCGGGACCGTGTGCACTCCGGGCGCCACGGTCCTGACAACTTTTCACCAAATTTTCAGGGCCGTCAGATATGATGATTTTAGAGAGAATCCCGAAGTTACAGGTGATTTCGAGATGTTTTGACCCCCGAAATCAAGCCCCCAAGCTCAGAATAGGGCCTAATTAGGGTTTTTGATTAAGTGATTTATTGGAGGAATAAAATGAAAGGGGCACGCTTTAATGAAAGGGCCCGACTTTGTGATGTGGAAGATGATGAAATAGAACCTTTAGACCTAATTAATTTGATTAATTAAGTGTTAAAGGGGGAATGCAATGCAAAATGCAACTGCGCCAAGGCAGGTGCTAAACTAGGTGTTAAATTGTACTGCTTTAGCAAGTGCGTACAATTTATGACGTTACAGAAACCCTGTAAGGGGAAAAACCATGGTGGGAAACTTTACCAGCAATCAGATGATACTACTACAAATAGTAAGTGTACATAAATGGGGTCTGCACATGCAGAAAGGTCAAGCGCCTAGAGCTCACTGCTCAATCACAAAATGGGAGTCCCACTAACTATAGTTGGATGGTTAAATCCAATAAGAACGTATTGCACAAAATAACATCTTCATATGCTGGATTTAGTACCGGTGTAGTTCTGATTGTCTTCACAAAAACCCTCCTTCAATCTTCAAATGATGTCTATGTGTATAGCTCTGCTTATTCTCTCATATACCTTCACACAATCCTTTTTCGTATTCCACATTTGATCTTACAAATAAGATCTTACATTTATACCATAACCCAAGACCAATTTTAGTAGGTTGGCTCTACAAGATATTACAATAAAACATTTTACAAATAATACAATATCAGATGCAATAACCGATTGAACATGTCTGCTTAAGGCATTTACAACAACAATTAATCATTTCCATAGCGTGTCATGCTGGTCTGGAAAAGATAAACCTACCAGTGTAACCCTGGACCTATTTGTCGGTAACAACAAATATGCAAATATGAATATACTAATAAACAAAAATCCAAGACAAGATGTCCAAATGATGTCTTTGACATTACCAAGTGTTTTCCATATCATTCCATGTGTCGGTGATCATTATATCTTACCAACGTACCAGATACTGATGATTGTGCATGAGTCACTTGCTTGCTGGTGAATGTTGCTGATTCTCCAAAGTGCCAGGGTTGATAAGTGTTTAGTAGGTGTTGACATCAATGACAAAACCATACCAAAATACCAACAATCTCCTCCTTTGGCATTGATGGCAACACAAGATGGAATAACCATCAAAGTGCCAAAATAGAAATGCCAAATACCAAAACCCAACAATCTCCAAAAAGAGATTATAACCAGAAATCAAAATAAATATACAGAGAGTAATAATCTCTCTCAAACAACAATCTCTCCCCTTGGGAGCAACATGTGTTTTCCTTGTGTTTTTCCATACCAATCTCTCCCCTTTTGACATCAAATGCCAAAGTTACAACAAAACCAAGTTCATATACACAATACCAATCAATTTAGTATACCAACTACTCCCCCTGAGAAGTAGCTTCCCATCAAAGCCGAAAAAAAGGATTTCTCTATTAAATCTGTCGGTTGATGACAATCATCAACTTCCTAAGTCTCTACTGGTGGGGGTATGACCCCAAGCTGATCTCTGAGATATTCAAAAGTCTCCTTAGGAAGAGGTTTAGTAAAGATATCTGCAATCTGCTCTTTAGTATTCACATAAACCAATTTTATTTCCTTTGCTTCAACATTTTCCCTTAGAAAATTCAGTTTGATAGAAACATGTTTGGTTTTAGAATGTAATACCAGATTCTTAGACATATCAATTTCTACAGTGTTATCACAATAGATAGTAATAGGTTCCTTGCATTTTACCTTTATGTCTTTCAACATTTGCTTAAGCCATAGTACCTGTGTACAGTTAGTTGCTGCTGCAACATATTCTGATTCTGTTGTTCATAAAGATGTACAACTTTGTTTCTTACTCAACCAAGAAACTAGTCAATTTCCAAGAAAGAATGCTCCGCCGGTGGTGCTTTTTCTATCATCCACATCTCCTACCCAATTTGCATCTGTGTATGCACATAATTCAAAGTTTTCATCTCTAGAATACCATAATCCAAGATTTATAGTGCCTTGTAAGTACCGGAAAATGCTTTTTACTGTTGATTCATGATTTTCTCTAGGATTACTTTGAAATCTTGAAACAATACATACTGCATTCATAATATCAGGTCTGGTTTGTGTTAAATACAGTAAACCTCCTATCATATATTTGTATCTAGTTGGATTAACAGGTTGTAGATTCATCCCTTAGTGATAATTTGTCATTTGTTGTCATAGGTGTGCTTACCGGTTTAGAGTTCTCCATCCCAAATTTCTTTAGTAACTCTTTTAAGTACTTGGATTGACTCAAGAATATACCTTTATTAGTCTGTGAAATCTGCAATCCTAAAAAGAATTTTATTTATCCAATCATAGACATTTCAAATTTTTGATGCATCTTAATAGAAAATTCTTTACATAATCCATCTTCTCCTCCAAAGATTATATCATCAACGAATACTTCTATAATCAAGATATCATCATTAGTCACTTTATAATATAAATTGCTATCTACATTTCCTTTAGTAAAACCAATCTTCAAAAGATACTTATCCAATCTTGCATACCAAGCTCTTGGAACTTGCTTCAATCCATACAGAGCTTTTCTTAACCTGCAAACCATATTATTGTCACCTGTCAAAGAAAATCCATCAGGTTGTTCAATGTAGACTTCCTCTTCAAGATCTCCATTCAGAAATGCACATTTAATATCCATTTGATATACTTTGTAGTTCTAGTGTGCTGCAAAAGCCAAAAAATATTTGACTGCCTCAATTCTAGCTATCGGTGCAAACGTTTCATTGTAATCAACTCCTTCCTTCTGAGAATATCCCTTACACACTAGTCTTGCTTTATTTCTAACAACCTTACCATCTTCATTAAGTTTGTTTCTGAATATCCATTTGGTTCCAATTATATTTTTATCTTTAGGCCAGGGAACTAATGTCCAAGTGTTGTTTTTCTCAATTTGTTCTAATTCTTCTTCCATAGCTTTAATCCAAAATTTATCTTCACATGCCTCATTAACAAATGATGGTTCAATTTGAGAAATAAGACATACCTCTTCATTTTCCAATCTTCCTCTTGTCATAACTCCTTTAAACTTGTTTCCAATTATCCGATCTTTAGAATGATTCAGTCTTACATACCGGGGTGTCTTTGTTTGCTGTTGTTCCTTAGTTACTATGGAATCCTCAGATGATACAGGGGTAACTGGATCTTCATTCTATACCAGTGGATTTAGAGTAGGTTCATTTGTCAAAGTTTCTATTGCCAGTTCAGAGTCTATATACCGTGAAGTTCCTCTAAATTGTTCATCAATCTTTACATTTGTACTTTCAACAATTTTCTGCAATCTTTTGTTAAAACATCTATATGCCTTGCTCTTAGATGAATAACCAAGAAATATTCCTTCATCACTTCTAGGATCAAATTTACCAATATACTCATCTCTTCTAATGTAACATTTGCTTCCAAATATTCTGAAATATTTAAGAGTAGGAGTACTACCAAACCATAGTTCATGAGGGGTCTTACCAGTTTCACCTTTGATGTGAACTTTGTTGAATGTTTAGACTGCTGTACTGACTACTTCTCTCCAATATACATGTGGTAGGTTTGCTTCTGATAACATACTTCTTGCTGCATCCAAGATAGTTCTATTTTTCCTTTCAACAACTCCATTATGCTATGGTGTCCGAGGTGCTGATAGCTGTCTTTTGATTCCATTCACTTCACAGAATGTATTAAACTCTTTAGATGTAAATTCTCCTCCTTGATATGGTCTTAGACATTTGATTTTCTTACCGGTTTCATTTTCAACCATTGCTTTGAATAGTTTGAACTTTCCCAGTGCTTCAGATTTTTCTCTAATAAAAGTAACCCAACACATTCTAGAGTAATCATCAATGATTATCATGAAATATCTATCACCTTGTAAGATTTTAGTTCTAGCTGGACCACATAAATCAGTGTGAATTAAATCAAGAGCATTATTGGATTTTTCTGGAATACTTTTGAAACTAGCTCTAACTTGTTTTCCAAATTGACATTCCTTACATATTGTATTATGAGGTTTGACAATTTTAGGTAAATCTCTATCTGCCTTAGTATTACTGATTTTCACCATGCAATCAAAGTTTACATGATAGAGTCTTTTTTAGCCATAGCCAACTTTCATCTATATGTGTAATCAAGCATGTCTTTTCACTATTATTCAAATGAAAGATATTACCTCTAGTCTGATTACCGGTTGTAGTTTCCAAACCAGTTCTGTTCATGATTTTACATTTTCCATTTTAAAATTGTAACTGAAATCCTTTCTCAACTAATGGACCAACACTCAAAAGATTATGCTTTAATCCTTCAACATAGTAGACATTGTCAGTGTTATGCTTACCATAAAGAGATATTGTACCCTTACCTTTGATTAAACAAGCTTTGTCATCTCCAAATCTCACTAAGCCTCCATTGTATTCTTGAAAGTTCAAGAATTTACCTTTGTCTCTTGTCATATGATGTGAGCATCCTGAGTCAATGATCTGTTCATCATTTACTTCAACTTTAGTTGCCAAGGCCTGTTCTACCAGTTGAGCAGTAGATGCCAGTTGATCTTCTGTTATAGCAACAAAAACCCATCCATTGTCTGCCGAATTCTCATCAGAATCATTAGTCACACCTTCATCAACAATGTAACAAGATTTGTCTTTATTATTCTTAAATTTGTATATCTGATATTCAAGGTTAGGCTTGTATGTTCTTTTAGCTTCTTCTCGTAGTCTAACATGTCTATCAGGGCATCTCGAAGCCATATGACTAATCTCATTGCAGTTAAAACATTTAAAGGGTGCTTTACCTTCATACTTACTTCCAACTGGACCTTTAGGCATTTTCCTTTCAAATAGTGTTTCAAGTTCTTCAAGTTCTTCATTTTCTTTCCTGCTTTCTTGAAGTTCTCTTGCATAAAAGGCTTTCCAATCAGATTTGTCAAATGATGGAGCAGATGATGTTGATGCTTTAAAGGCCAAATCTGTCTTTATAGTAGCAACAGGACCAAATTCTTCAATTTCAAAAGCTGAAAGTTTCCCAATCAATGTATCCGTAGTTACTGATGTATTAGGCATTATTCTTAACTCATTTATAGCAGTGACTTTCATTTTATATGCCGGTGGCAATCCTCTTAAAAATTTTGAAACAATTTCATCCTCACTTAAGGTTCCTCCACAACATTTAATACCTAAAACAATCTCATTTACTCTTTCCATAAAAGTAGAAATCCTTTCATCTTCTTCCATTTTCAGATGTTCACACCTGACCCAGAAGCTTTCCAGTTTTGCAATTTTGACTGTGGAATCTCCTTCATTTAGTGTTTCCAAATGATCCCAAATAGCTTTAGTAGTAGACCTATCTGATAGTCCCATGATTTGTTGATCTGATAATGCGCTCAAAAGTGCTTCTCTTGCTTTGCAATCATTTTCCTCATCTTTAGTCAAGTTGGGTGGAGTGGGTTGACTCTGAGTAGGAGCAATATAACCATTGTTTGTAACATCCTATATGTCCTTTCCAATGCAATTTAGATGTGTCTCCATTCTGATCTTCCACATGCCATAGTTGGTTCCATGAAGTTTAGGATTGTCCTTCCTGAAATAGTTAGTAGGCATTGGATGTCCTCAAGCTGTTAAACTTCTGCAAAAGAGGACTAAGCTCTGATACCAATTGTTAGGTCTCGGAGACAACTAAGAGGGGGGGTGAATCAGTTGTCAAATAAATTCAAACCAAAAACAACTTAACCAACTTAATGCTTAATATTGGTAAACCAGTTTAATATGCCGGTAGACAGTTTTAATAGTTAATTGCTATATCGGTAAGGATTAGTGCATGAAACATAAAGAAAAAGTCATCCACAACACATAACACCAATATTTGTATGTGGAAACCCTATAAGGGGAAAAACCACGATGGGAAACCTTACCCACAATCAGATGATACTACTGCAGATAGTAAGTGTACATAAATGGGGTCTGCACATGCAGAAAGGCCAAGCACCTAGAGCTCACTGCTCAATCACAAAATGAGAGTCACACTGACTACAGTTGGGTGGTTAAATACAATAAGAATGTACTACACAAAATAGCATCTTCATATGTTGGATTCAGTACCGGTGTAGTTCTGATTGTCTTCACAAAAACCCTCCTTCAATCTTCAAATGATGTCTGCATATATAGCTCTTCTTATTATCACATATACCTTCACACAATCCTTTTTCGCATTCCACATTTGATCTTACAAATAAGATCTTACATTTATACCATAACCTAAGACCAATTTTAGTAGGTCGGCTCTACAAGATATTACAATAAAACATTTTACAAACAATACAATATCAAATGCAATAACCGATTGAACATGTCGGCTTAATTCATTTACAACATTAATTAATCATCTTCATAGCGTGCCATCCTGATCTAGAAAAGATAAACCTACCAGTGTAACCCTAGACCTATTTGCCGGTAATAACAAATATGCAAATATAAATATACCAA
This sequence comes from Cryptomeria japonica, assembly GCF_030272615.1. Lineage (NCBI taxonomy): Eukaryota > Viridiplantae > Streptophyta > Pinopsida > Cupressales > Cupressaceae > Cryptomeria > Cryptomeria japonica. Next base: position 470,855,289 of record NC_081411.1, on the reverse strand, counting down.
TAAACAAAACTCCAAGACAAGATGTCCAAATGATGTCTTCAACATTACCAAGTGTTTTCCATATCATTCCACATGTCGGTGATCATTATATCTTGTCAGTGTACCAAATACTGGTGACTGTGCATGAGTCACTTGCTTGCCGGTGAATGTTGCTGATTCTCCAAAGTGCCAGGGTTGATAAGTGTTTAGTAGGTGTTGACATCAATGACAAAACCATACCAAAATACGAATATCCATATGCAAGAAAATTTGACTTAAAAATATATACCGATGCAGATTGGGCAGGCAATATTGATGACATGAAGAGTACAACCGGAGGAACATTTTTTCTTGGAGGCAGATTAGTATCTTGGAGTAGAAAGAAAAAGAGTTATATCTCTCAATCAATATAAAAAGTTGAGAATGTTGTAGCTTACATGAATTGTACCCAAGCAAGTTGGATGAAACACATATTGGAAGGTTTCAAGCTGAAGATATCAGAATAGGTAAGAATTTTCTATGATAACACAACTTATATAAATATTTCAAAGAACCCGGTGTTGCATGCTAGGACAAAGCATATAGAGCTGAAGTATCATTTTCTGAGAGAGAAATTTCAAAGCAAGGATGTCACTGGAGCATGTTTCCACTAAAGAACAACTGGCATATATTTTTATGAAGCCTCTACCTAAGGCTACATTTGAATATCTTAGAGGTAAGTTAGGGGTTGTACCCCTACATGAGGTCAATTAAGAAGATAGGAAAGCCATCAATCCCGGAGCCTATTGAAAATATTGAAGATGGATTGGTGAAGAATGGAGCTACTCCACAGGGGGAGTAGCTAAGTGCAGATCGGTGAAGCATGGATGAGACCCTAAATGGTCTACCTTCACTTTGACATTATTGTCAAAGAGGGAGAAGAAATGTATATGATTGATAGCCAGTTACCAGCTGATGATATGAAGATACAGTTGAAGGATAGTATATGATTGGAAAATGTAAACCAAGATTCCTATACCTGTGTATGTGCTTTACTCTCAATCATGACGATCAATTGGTATTTACTTGGAAGACTAATGTACTGAGAGGGGAGGGATGAATCAGTACTTCAAAACTTTTCTTGAAAAACAATTTTACTGATAAACACAAACTATGTATTGCCGATCTCAAAGATATGTAATACTAAAACATAATCATAGAAATAACATACATCAAAATATCACTCCATAACACAAAGATTTTTGGTCATGCAGGAACTCTTGGTTAGAGAGAAAAACTGCGGTGGGGATGGCACACACAACTTCACTACTGCAGTAATCAAGATTGCTCGGTTAGAGCTACGTGTTTAGCCATTTCTGATAGCTTACTCTGTTAGGAGTATAAATATCTTTAGATCTACCTTGCTAAAGGATTTTACAAACACTTCTACAAAATGTTGTACTTGGTTAAAGGCTTTACAATTTATAGACTTTATTAGACTCTTTTACCCTGTTAAAGATTTCTATTACAACTTAAAATTTCAGTAAAAAATCTTTACAAAATATCTACAACTTCACATCTAAAATGTTATAGCAGACTCTATGTGTTCAATATAAAATTACCTTGCTCATAGCATTCCTTGGTAATTGATAAATCAACTCGGCAACCACTTCTGTATACTTTGTCCTCTTAAACTGCTCTCTGAAATCTTCTCGGTAACCTGTGATTATCTCTGTCAATCTTCATTCTTCATACTGAACTATGTCATTCCTTTTTGTCTCTTTTCTTGATTGACCTTACATATCATCTTTTTTCATGTACTCAAATCATTCTGTTTATATAGATCTTTGAGATGATGATCTGTTCATGCTTCGATCATACAAACATGATTTATTGAATGAATAAACATAGAAATTATTTCATTAGATATTCTTCCTCAAAATCATACAAAATCTTTAAATGCAATTTCCTATGTAGTAACAGTTTCATCTTCTCTAATTATGTAACATGTTTCACATGTGTGTCCAGGTTCATTGAATCTGGTAACACATTTTCACTCAGTTCAGATTAACTCGGTATACCTTCTTTTCTGCTCGGTATACATATAAACCTTACTTGGTAGACAATCTGCATATGTCTCGATTCATAGCTCAGTGACTTGTCTTTCTTCTGTAACTGACACTAGTGACATTGGTGTTTACCGACTAGACTTTTCAGTAGTATTAACTGACTAGAGTATATAGAATGACTTTGGGCATAAAACTAATGACAACTTAGTAAATAGAAACAATCTCCCCTTTTGACATTAGTTTGGTATGTTTGACAAAACTCCTTTCAAAGTCATAATACAAAATCTATATACTTGCAAAATAAACTAAAATGTTAGTATATACAATGTCCAAATACATACTCAAATACATAGTCCCCTTATCAATATTATGTACATAACTTGATGTTCCATGCTCTGTATTTCCATGCTCTTGATGTTACATTCCATGCTCATGATGTTCCATGCTCCCCCTGATAATTTCAACCGTACACTTAGATACTTTGTATACTCAGATATTCATGCTTGGTCATGTGTTCGGTACACTCCCCCTTTTTGACAAACATCAAAACTAGTTACCATTTGGTGGGGGCAACTATTCAAAAATAGATTTATACTTTGTACGAGCTTCTATAAGAGTGTTCTTAAGGGCATCCTTGACACTTTCCAGTATTGTAATCTAAGCTGTAATATTAGCTCATAGTGTGATCAAACCATCTAAAGTGCTTCCCTCGACTTGAGTTGACAATTGGGTAGCTCGGTTGATTTGCTCTTGAACTGATGACAAATGGGGAATAAATAATGTTTGAAGAGTCATGATATACATCCTTATTTTATGCTCTTCATTCCAAAGTTCTAACTGTTGAGCCATAAGTGTTTGTAGCCTTGAATAAAAATTCTGAAGAGAATTTGGCTCGGTAGTCAATTTATTTGAGAGATCGGTGATCTCCTTTTCAATGACTTCAGTCTTATTCTTGATATCTTTGATGAAGAATGAAAATGTACATAACTTCTGGAATAAATAAATAATACATTTGAGTTGAGGGGATAACTCCGCAATGAATTCAATAAGCTTTATTTTACCTATAGCAATTGCTTTCTGCACTTCTTCAATCATCTTGGTAGTTAGTTCTTTTTTCTTTCAATTTGCTAAGGTATTCTGATGCTTCTACTCCAGATTCCTCCAATTGAGTGAGTAGTTCATCCAGTTGCACATGGATGACAACATCTTTATTGATGGTATATTCAGGTATCATTTCTGTCAATAATGTTTTGACCTTCTGAAGTACTTGGTTCTTCTATTGAATAGCTATGTCTTTCCTGCTCTGCTTTGGCTTTACAAAGCTCACCGAATTCTATCAGTGCTTGCCCTTTCAATTTTGTTAGGTCAACATTCGGTAGCTTAATAGGCTTTGATAGATCTACCTTAAAACTGTGTCATTTTTCTTTCTTCTCCTTTGATGATGCCTTTGCCGATTAAATGTGTACAATGGCTTTGGAGACTTGTCCTTCCTCGGTATGTTGCTCAGTAGAGGCAATACTTTTGTCAGTTCTTGTAGCCTCTATTGTATCCTTCGGTGTTTCCTTGCTTGGAATTTCAGTGGCAATTGTCTCGGTGCTTGAAGGCACTTGTGAAGTTTTCTTGCCGGTGGCCTAAGAGGTAGGTTCATCTTGGTTACCCTTTGGAGCCTCTGTGTCTTCATTTGTGTCTTGAGGTTTCTCGACTGGGACTTGTTGGGTGATTGAAGGATAAGGCTTAACCTGTTCCAAAACTGATTCACTAGACACTAGTTTGGCATAGGTGCTTCCTTCTATCATCTCTCCTTCCTGTGCTTCAGTGTCTATGACATCCTCATCTATCTGAATAGTGGAAGAAGGATCTTGCTCGGTGATGTCAACTATTTCTTCTTCACCTTTTGGCTCTTCAGTCCAAATCCTGAATATCTTCTTCCATTTTTCTTTGGTTTCATTTTCAACTTCAAGATATAGTCCATTCATCATTTTTAAGGCCCTTTGTTTTACTTGAAAATTTGTCTGGTATTTTTTCAAGTGATCTCTTATTTCATCTACTGACATATCTAGAAAGAGATGTACCAAAACTCTTTCTCTTATTTGCTTCTCTGATTCCATAGCATATTTCCATCTATTATCAATATGTGAGTATAATGCTTTTGGAAGAAAACCAACCACTTCCAATGGAACTAGTCAGAACTTGTGAAGTGTACTAATTATAGTCTCTTCTATTTTCCTCTTCTCTTCATCTGTTCTAGTATCATATTTTACATATCTAAATGACCCAAATCCACCATATTCCTTCAATTTTACACAAAAATTGTCGACACTATGTACATCTTCCTTTGTTCTTTTTACAATCTGAAGTTTATTTACATCTTCTGACTCTGTGTCACTTTCTAAAATTAGTTTTATGTTCTTCTTTCTATAAGTTTTTGTAACCTTAGGCATTTCTACATTCTTTTTCTTTTTACTAGGTGACACAATAGATGATCTAGTGTTCGGTCGCTTCACTGGTGGGGTCGGTGATACCTTGGTTGTATCCTGTTGTTTTTCTTTTCAAAATTTTGCCCTTTGGCAACTCAGTGCTCAGTGTAATTGCTGCCTCTTGAGCTTCAGATTCTTCCTTGATTGAAAGTTGATCACTCTTAGTAGGAGTGGAGGTAGAACCTTCTCCAAACTTTTCAGTTAAATCCTTGATCATTCTGGTGGCTTTTCTGGCAGCCTTCAGAACAACAATGCTTATTTTTTACTTTTTCTTTCACCTCTTCATAGGTGCCATATCTTTTCTCGGTAGCATGCCTTGGAAGTGCTAAAAAGGCATCTATCTGTTGTTGAGAAATGTCAAAATCTATCCCATAACCCATAGATGGTAATGATTGAGTCCTGGGTTCTACTACATTGACATAACAGTAGTCTGTATCCAATTCAAAACATATAGTATCCTTGTATTTTTCCACTAGTTGAGGTGGAATCCTGTACCTGCCTTGCATCTTTTCCTGGAATTTGTTGAAGTAGTCATCCATTTTCATATTGAAATTATCACCTAGCTGATTGATGAAATCATTTATTTGATGGGTGATAGGTCGGTGTAATTCCCAAACAACGTTACCGACTGATGGAAAGAATTTTTGAAAATAGAAGAACATACACACTAGGAGTGACCCAAACTTTAGTGTGTTAGAAGTATTATTCTTCTTCGGTTTCCTTATTGTATTTAGATTTTCAAAAATATTCTTCAACAACACTTGACATAAATCAATTTGCATACCCTTTTTAACAATTTTATAGGCCAAATCTACAGCTACACACGATACACTATTTTCTCTTGCCGACTGGAAGAAACAATAACCAATAACTCTAATAGCAAAATTAAGTTCTGAATCTGTCACATTGTTCAACTTAAGACCTCTACTATCAGACTCAACACTTGTTAATGTTATCAATTCCTTCTGTGAAATCATCTTCTGTGCTCGGGCATGGTCAAATATAAGTTATCCGGTTATTATGTGAATAATCTCCTTGGTGATCTTGAAAGGTTGTTCCTCTAGCCACATAAAATCGTCATGTACTTGGCTCAAGACAAATTTGACCCATTGGGGTTTGAAGACTTGAGGATAGGTTAGGGCTTCGGTTAATCCCTTGAATTTGATATGCTCAAACTTGCTATCCAAATTTCCATCGGTGCATAATTTATCATACATATCCTTAATCTTAGTATGACCTAGCTCATCAACTCTGCACTTGGTATAAAATCTAACATCTTCTATCAACAGAACCCTATTCGGAATAAGAGAAATGTAGTTTTCTCATCGGGTTCGGAAGCCACTTTGGGAGGTAAGGTGTATTTCAGTGTAGGCTTCTCAATGGTTTCTACTACAATGGGTTTCTAAACTTTGGGGGCCATTTCAAACTAAAATTCTACTTACAAAGTAGCTTAGGGTTTCAAATAACCAGAAAACACTTTCAACTTAGTAAATACTTCACAAATATTCACAACTTGACTTGATCGATTAACTGCTAAAAATGTGACTTTAGATTTGCTAGATACCTTGAATTCGCTCTTGGAAATGTTTGATCGCCTTTTGATTCGCTCTACTCTGCACTTTGAAAACTGGTAAGTAAAAAAAAAATGACCGCGCTCAATACTTTAAATATCTCCTTTTGACCTTATCAAGATTCATGTGGTTAGGTTAAATAGGAATTAAATGAACTTGGTTTTACTTTATCGACTAACTCTCTTATAAGCTTTTATCGACTAGGTAGGTTTAATACTTTTACCGACTTCTTTGGTAAATAAAAAGACTAGATAATTTTTTGAACTTTCTATTGCATCTTAGCTATGCAAATTTTGGAATTAAGCGCATAAATATATAGGAACTGTTAAGATCTAACCTTTGAGAATGCAGTCCCTCCATACCTTTATGGACTAATTCGGAGTAGATGCACCTAACTTGGTAGGTAAGGTGCTTCCTTCATTAGTTGACACATCTTCCTTCTTTTTCCAAAATTTTTGCAATTTGCTTCTTATCTCCTTAGTATCTCCTCTCGGTTGGTCTTTGCAGTCTTTAGCTATGTGTCCAACTTTGTGACAATAAAAACATGCCATTCCTGGATTTCTCCATGATCTCCGATTGTTCATTCCAAACCTTATCATACAATTTCCACTTATATGTCCATATCTTCCACAACATTCACAACAAATTCTTGTATTGTAATCCCATGGTACTGAAGTATATTGTCGATTGAGATTTGTGTCAGTTCGGTAGCTTCTAGTGTTTGCTCGGTGTGGAGTCCACATATAGTTTTTCTATTTAAACCAACATTTCTCGGTACTGTGTCCATATCTATTGCAATTTTTGCAAAACCCTTTGTATTTTGCCTTCTGATAATTGTTGACAAACTTTGTTCTACTTTGCTTAGATGTGTGACCATACTTATTGCAATTGTAACAATAACCATAAAACCTAGTAACATCCAGTTGCTTACCTTTTCTGATCCGAAAAAAATTGGTAGTATGTCCTTGTTTTCCATAGTAGTTGCAAATAGGCTTCTTATCCTTGATGTTCTCTTTGTTTCCAGCTTGCTTTGATGATTCTCCTTTCTCGGTAGTGTTGATCCCTTTCTCGGTAGAGTTGTTTCCTTTGTAACCAAGTCCTGCATTTTTGTTGGGTTTTCTCATATTCAATTGCCCATCCAACATTCTTGATGCTTCATGGCTTTTCCTCAATGTTTCTTTTGACTTCTTTTCTGCTTCTAGTTCATCGGTCAATCTTGATATTTCAAGTTTCAATGCTTGGTTCTCATTTTCTTTTAGTGTAGCGTCATGATGTGCATAGTCCAATTGATCAGACAGATTATGTTGAACTACAATCATCCTTGATATTTCCTCATTCTTTGTAGACACCATTGATTCTAGCTGTTGTTTTTCTCATTCTATAATTCACTTATTATCTTCATCTATTCTCAATGCATCAAGGTTTTCAGTCATCTGTGTGCTAAAAGACTCATGTTCCCTTCTCATTGCTTTTAGCTGTTCATTAAGTGCTTTGTTCTTTTCTTTCAGTTCTGCAATCATTTCTTCAGATTCTTCTGATATGTTGTTCTCAGATGATGTCTCAATTTGTTCCACCAACTCTTGTGAGTCCTATAAATCATCAGACAACCTTCTTCTAACTTTCAGTGATCTCTACATTTGCCTCTGCATATCTACAATCATTTGATTAGCATGATCCAATTCTTCTTGAAGATTCACAATCCTGCGAGATTGTTTATAGCCTTCCATTGATAGGATCTTTCTCTTTAGGATGTTAAATCCTTTACCAAGAATATGGCTCTGATACCAATTGTTAGGTCTTACTTGGAAGACTAATGTACTGAGAGGGGAGGGATGAATTAGTACTTCAAAACTTTTCTTGAAAAACAATTTTACTGATAAACACAAACTATGTATTGCTGATCTCAAAGATATGTAATACTGAAACATAATCATAGAAATAACATACATCAAAAAATCACTCCATAACACAAAGATTTTTGGTCACACAGAAACTCTTGGTTAGAGAGAAAAACTGCGGTGGGGATGGCACCCACAACTTCACTACTGCAGTAATCAAGATTGCTCGGTTAGAGCTACATGTTTAGCCATTTCTGATAGCTTACCCTGTTAGGAGTATAAAGATCTTTAGATCTACCTTGCTAAAGGATTTTACAAACACTTCTACAAAATGTTGTACTTGGTTAAAGGCTTTACAATTTATAGACTTTATTAGAGTCTTTTACCCTATTAAAGGTTTCTATTACAACTTAAAATTTTAGTAAAAAATCTTTACAAAATATCTACAACTTCACTTCTGAAATGTTATAGCAGACTCTATGTGCTCAATATAAAATTACCTTGCTCATAACATTCCTCGGTAATTGATAAATCAACTCGGTAACCACTTCTGTATACTCTGTCCTCTTAAACTACTCTATAAAATCTTCTCAGTAACCTGTGATTATCTTTGTCAATCTTCTTTCTTCATACTGAACTATGTCATTCCTTTTTGTCTCTTTTCTTGATTGACCTTACATATCATCTTTTTTCATGTACTCAAATCATTCTATTTATATAGATATCTGAGATGACGATTTGTTCATGCTTTGATCATACAAAAATGATTCATTGAATGAATAAACATAGAAATTATTTCACTGGATATTCTTCGTCAAAATCATACAAAATCTTTAAATGCAATTTCCTATGTAGTAATGGTTTCATCTTCTCGAATTATGTAACACATTTCACATGTGTGTCCAGGTTCATTGAATCTGGTAACACATTTTCACTCGGTTCAGATTAACTCAGTATACCTTCTTTGTTGCTCGGTAAACATATAATCCTTACTCGGTAAATAGTCTGCATATGTCTCGGTTCATAGCTCGGTGACTTGTCTTTCTTCTGTAACCGACACCGGTGACCTTAGTGTTTACCACCTGGACTATTCAGTAGTATTAACCGACTAGAGTATATAGAATGACTTTGGGCATAAAACTAATGACAACTTAGTAAATAGCAACAATATTTGTATTGCCATCAATGCCAATGGGGGAGAATGTTGGCATTGTATGATCATTGCATTAAGAAGTATAGTGTTGTCATTGATGTCAATAGCAACTGGTAATGAAGCAAGTATTTCTATCGGTAATGATGTAGTAAAGCAACTGGTGTTGATGTAGTGAAGATCAACCGGTAACCCTAACCAATGAAGTTTGGAGATCGGTTGTGATGATCTATGACCGAATGATGATCAACAATGAAGATGCCATGTAAGCATGTTGCACCTGATGAGTTTTGAAATGGATTTAGCACTTAAGAGATAACCTTTCATCTTGGGAATGATCAAATGCATAGTATGAAGTAAAAAATGCATGATGATTTGCAAATTCAAAGTGCGGTGATCCAGGAACAGTTGTAGATGCCTAGAAGAATGTAATGTTGATTGCATGTAATCTAACGGTCAAGATTGAATCGATATGTTTTAAATCTCTATGAGATTGTAGGGTTTTTAATAGTTAAATTCCTTAACTAGGTAAGCTTTAACATGCTTGTTGTTGAAATCCTCTAACTAGGTGATCCATTAGCTTGGATTTAAAATCCTCCACTGAGGTTACCTTTAATAGGGTATTTGTAGTCAATCCCTTAATCGGATCTGTTCCTAACATGATATTATTGTATAAGCTTCTAACAAGGCTTGGCTCCTAACAGGGCAAACTTCAGAAGAGTTCAAAATGCTTGTGGGTATTCGTCTCCACCGTGGTTTTTCCCATTTGGGTTTCCACGTGAAAAATCATTGTGTCAAGTGGTGAATGCTTTTGTGGATGTGTTTTTGATATGGTTGATTTGAATGACTGGTAAATCTGCATAGATATATTTGAGTGATCAAAAATGATTCGAAACATGTTTTTACTGTTATTAGTGAAGTGGTTTAAAGTTTTTTCAAATGGTATTTAAGTTTCAAGATCTGTTGCATTATGTCACTGAGTATTAGGACAACCGGTAAAGTTTAATAGTGCAATTGCAGATTTGTTTGAGTGTGTAAACCAATATACTTTATGAGTTGATTCAAATTTGAAAGTTTGTTTGGTGAAAGTTTAGTTGATTTTCTATCTACTAATTCACCCCCCTCTCAGTAGTTGACTGGATCTTTATAGTTTTATCATATTATCAAATTGTACCTGATCAAGTGGTTAAGTCACTACTCATGCAATCAGAGCTGGGAGAACACTGAGAAAAATGGATTGCCATTCTACAAGAATTTGATCTAGAAATGCATCGAATGAGGTTAGTTAAAGGTTAGGGTTTGTCGCAAGCTATGGCAACTGGTATCACTCATATCTAGTGCCAACAATATATGTTACAGTCATTCACTCAGGATCCATGGTACACTGACTTGGTCTTCATATTGCTAAATAACAAGTGTCCTGAGGGGTTGACGACTAGACAAAGGAGAGCTTTAAGGCTCAAGAGTTCCAATTACATGATCAAGGATTCAACACTTTATAGAAAGAACTATGAAGGTATTTACCTTCAATGTATTGATCACCAAGAAGTCTGTAAGATGAAAGATGAATTCCATGGGAAATATGGTACAAGCCATGGGTCAGCGGATGCAATAGCACACCAAATTTTGAAGGCTGGATACTACTGGCCCAACATTTTTAAAGATACCCATGAACATGTCAGGCATTGACATACATGTCAAACGACTATTTCCAGGGAGAGGAATCCTGTGATGCCTCTTCAACCAGTGTTTGAGGTAAGACCATTTGCCCAATGGGCATTAGATTTCATCGGGTTTTATTAATCCTAACTCGACTGCAACATAGAAGTTCATTCTCATTGCAACAGATTATTGCACCCGATAGACAGAGGCCATAGCATGCAAGAAGGCCACTATAAAAATTGTTCTCAAATTCCTTGATGATTATATCGTTACCATGTTTGGTATGTCGTTCGCCCTGGTATGTGATAATGGCCCTGCTTTTACTTCAGCACAATTGATGCAATAGTCATATGAGTACAAGGTAATCTTGAAATTTTCATCTAATTATTATCCACAAGGAAATGGAGAAGCGGAATCCATGAATAAAAACATTTTAGATGTTATTAAGAAACTACTTGAGAAAAACCCTAGGGATTGGCACAATCAATGAAGGTATGCCCTATGGGCTGATCGCACCAGAGTTAGAGCTGCCCTATGGACTTTTGTTATTATGAGGATCCAGTAACTACTGAGAGGGGGGGTGAATCAGTAAATAAACAAATCAGATAATAATTAAAAAACACTTCAAAAACCAGTACCAGTAACTACTCAAATAGTCCTTTAAACTGATTTATCAAATCATTCACTTAAGTGTTCATCAACATGCAAATAAAGTAATGATATCAAATCCACACATCAATAATGCATCACCACATGAACACAAAGATTTTTCACATGGAAACCCAAATGGGAAAAACCACGTTGGGAATTAGCACCCACAAAATATTTGCACTCTTTCGGAATGCGCCCGGTTAAAGGCCTAGCCCAGTTAGGAGCTTTACAATATGCCCGGTTAAGAATAGACCCTGTTAGGAGTCACCCAATGAAGGGATTTTACCTAAGCCCTGTTAGGAGCTCTACCCTGTTAGGAGTAACCTTGTTAGAGGATTTTAAACTCAAGTTAATGAGCCACCCGGTGAAGGGATTTACAAATAAGACCTGTTATGATCTACCTGGTTAAGGGATTTCAATACTGTTGTAACTATTAGGGAACAACAGGACAAATGATCTGATCACAACACTTCCTTGCTTGCTAGTACAAATCCTTTTTAGCTCAATTATGCTTCTCAATGCAAACTCTTCAATTTGGTTTGGCACACTCTTCTTCTCAAATCACTAGCACAAATTCTATTCTCAAACTCAACATAAATAAACTTTTCAACTAGGTCAGTTAAATAACCCTAACCACATTCAAAATACAATGAACTTATAATAAGCATGGCAAAACAATCCACCAAAATACATTACAGATCATTACAACAAATTTCAAGACAATTTCTACCATTGAATGATCACTGCTCATCACCGCACATCAATTTGATAAGCAATCAAAACCTTGTCACATTTTGTTAAGCACTTTGCTGATTCCCAAGAAATCCAATCCTTGTACGCGCTTAAACACCATCTTCTCATTATACATAGTTTCTGACACATCATTACTAAGTTATGAACATGATAAGATTTGTCGACACCTAAAAATGTCTCATTGATCATGTACTAATTATTCCTCTAATTGATTAAATAATTCTTTAATTATTTAATTAAATTAATTAATCTTATTCTTCTAAGTTTCATATTTCCACACTATCTTACTAATTATTCTATTTCAATTTTATCATCGTTTAATCATTCAACCATTTTCTAATGTTAATTAAATATTTGTTATTTAATTAATTGTGATTATTAATCCCTTAATTTAAATAGTCTTTATTATTTAAATAATTCTATTTCAATTCTATCATCAATTAATCACTAACCCCTTTCCTAAATACTAATTAAATACTTATTATTTAATTAAATTTCTAAATAATTAAATAGTTTCTTTAAATTATTTAATTACCTAATTAATTCTTCTAATTCAAATTTCAAATCCCCAAATTGTAATTTCGTTTAAATTCATATTCCTCTAATTCAAATTCAAATTCTAATTCTCATTTCATCTAATTTCATTTAATTAATTCTTCTAATTTCATTTAATTTCATTAATTCTTCTAAATTCATTTAATTTCATTAATTCCCCAAATACAAATTGAAATTCTTCTAATTTCATCTAATTTCAAATACATGTGCATGATTTCAAAAATCAAATTGAAAATCAAAGCAAAGTTCTGAATATATTCAAATAACTAATTGAATTTAAAATAAATTCAATATTTCAATTAAATCTCATGCAAAGATTAAATTGAAAATCAAAGTCAAAGTGCAAGCACATGCTAAATTAATTAATTCAATTATATTTTCAATCTCTATTTCTATCTTCCACTTTGCTTTTTTCCAAAAAGCTCTCAATCATCTTTCAATCAGTTAACTATTTTAGTTTCTTTAATTCTCTCCAATCATTCTTTTTCTATCTTTCAGTTAGCTTTTTCTAAATAAATCTTTCTTTGTCATCAATCAATTATCCTCCAATCATTCTTTTTCATTCTTAATCAATTAGTTAACTAATTTAACTATTCAATCAATTCTATTCCACCTCCAAATCAGCAATTCGACTATCAATCAACATGTGAGCTCACCCGAGTTCCACCTTTTAATCATTTTGTTCCACCTCTCAATCAATCTCAACCAATAATATATAAATTGAGAATTCAATCTCCATTTTCAACAGTCACAAACTTTGAATCTTTGTGTCATTTGCAGGTTGCCAATGTGATATCTAAGAACCATCATACCACAAAGAAGAGAAGAACAATGGAAGCTACATGTGATCATGGAATAAGGAGTTTTTATTGATAGATTTTACATTCCTATTGCTTGATTTTGTTATTTCATTGGTTTTGTTTAGAATTCTTTGATTAGATAGGGATTCATGATTTCCCTTTATTTCTAATTGAATTAATGATGAATTTTAGCAAATACATTTTGGTGAACTTGACATGTATCAACAACTAATTAACCCTCTGTGTTTTCTATGTGATTGTTGCAAGTCGTACGGATTTTCATTTTTTTTGCAGGTTTTGTATGGATTGCAAAGAAGATTCAATCATCATGCAATTGAGTATACAGAATTATGCAATCACATAGACATGTTCACATAATCGACAATGCAAGGTGACACATTCGTGCAAACCCCATCACGCATTCACGTATAACTTATTACGCATTTGACGGACCTATTTATGCATTCTATTTATCTTGTTTTTCTCATTTTTTATCCTCCATTTTGTCTTGATTTTGTATTAAATTTTTTAAATCTGAATATTGTTTACCCTTATCTGATGCTTTCATTGTGACATCTTATGGCACGTAAGTTACAATTTAAGATTTCAGGTGCTAGAAGGACAAAAGAACAAAGGAGACAAGCCAAACATTATCAACAAATCCTAAAGGCAGAAAAGAAGATACAAGATATGGAAGATGAACCAACCATTGACAAATACAATAGCCTAGTTCTCTCATACAGAGTGAAATGTGATTTTCTTAATATAGAATGGTTGATGAGAGATCTTACTAGGGCATCACAGTCTATTTTGCAGGTTTCAGATCAAATTTAGTTTATTTTTTATTTTTTTGTTTTGTCTGTCTGTCCTTCATGCATTTGCCCTGATATTTTTACGCAATCGATCTATCAGTATACCGCATTCGCTCTATCATAATTACGTAATTGATCTGTCAAAATCACGCAATCGCCCACACAGGATCACACATTCGCTCAAGTATAATAACTCATTCGTTTAATAGAGAGTTGGGTTTTCTATTTTTTGTGTGTTTCTTTGGTTACTAATTCACTGTTTGCAGCATGTGATGAAATCACAGAGAAGGCCAGATCATTACAAGGACATTTTAGAAATAATGAAAATGCATGTTTTCACACTTCAATTTGGTGCTTAAAACAAATCTGGTTAAAAATGAAAATGCATGCTTTCACACTTCAATATGGTGCTTAAAACAAATCTAGTTAAAAATGAACATGCAAGCTTTCACACTTCAATTTGGTGCTTAAAACAAATCTGGTTAAAAATGAACATGCATGCTTTCACACTTCAATTTGGTGCTTAAAAAAAATCTTGTTAAAATTGACATGCATGCTTTCACAATTCAATTTGGTGCTTAAAATGAATCTGTTTAAAATTGACATGCATGCTTTCATACTTCAGTTTGGTGTTCTAAAATTGACATGCACATGTGTATCTCACACCTAAGTTTGGGTCCTTAAAATGATCGTGAATCAGGCTTATCTTTATAATAAATCACACTTTGCCATTTTTTAAGGGAATGAACTTTTTATTATGTTTGGGGTGGATCTATTGTTGCATTAACTACCTTTCCACCTGCCTTTGGGGTCTTGGAAGAGAGGGAAAGGTGATAACAACACGAACTTTTCTTTTTAGTAGTGAGGGGTATCTTTGACTGGGGATTTCATCACCCCATAGAGGTACTTCAAATTGGGATGCGTTGGGGATTTCATCTCTCCCAACGTACTCTCAAGTGGGTTTTTCAAGCCGCTATATAAACATATTGGTCAAGCGGCTAGAGTGTAGAGTGAATTCAATGTATATGGGGGCCTTCCCTGCACCGATAAGCTTAACTAAAGCCTTAAGTGGATTTCTCTAAGAATTCATCGTTGGATCAGGATCCCTCAAAACTTACAATAACAACCAACTTAGTAGCACAAATCCCACATTCATTGATTCCAGGAGTGCAGATCATACCCCATAGATAGCCTTCATGTACCTTGCATTGTGAGACAAAAATCCCTTGGTGATAAGATCTCCGAATCTTTGAGGTAAGAGAGACTGACATGCCCAAGAACTGTGTGTCATGTAGTGGAGCCAGTGCTGCCAGACTCTCTAGCTGTTCATCTTGTTTCGATATTTTATTGTAAGGGCCTCTTTGAATGTTTTTCAATATCTAGCCTAAGATTGTCTTCTGTGCTTTTATATGTATCATTGTGCCAAACTAGTATTGAATCAGTATTTGGGCTATTTTAGGACCTACCTTGTGTATCTCTGAATTCTCAGAGTTTGTCAGAGCACAATTTAGTCAGCTATACCCATCTTCAAACAATATTCTCAGATTTGAAAAACAAGAAACTTGACCTACCAAAAAAGTTTACTTTGAAACATCAGACAGTCCTACAAATTCCAAAATTTTACATACTTATGACCATAGGCATCCTTGTATCATCCTCATTTACGTCCTTAGAATTTGCATAAGTCCATGCATAGTCCTCATTATCGTCCTCATTTACATCCTTGGATTTTCCATAAGTCCATGCATAGTCCTCATTTACGTCCTCATTATCATCCTCATTTACATCCTTAGAATTTGCATAAGTCCATGCATAGTCCTCATTATAGTCCTCATTTACGATAATTTGCATAAGTCCATGCATAGTCCTTATTATCGTCCTCATTTACATCCTTAAAATTTGCATAAATCCTTGCATTGTCATATTTTACATCTTTCTGATCTTCATAATTAGTCCTTGTTTAGACCTCATATATGCTTGTCTTAGTCTTTCATCATTTGCATAATCATCCTAGAAAGTCATAGCATGTGTCCTAATGGCTCTCCTAGGTGATGGTTTGCTCCCCTTCGAGCAACCTAACCTAGTGCCAAATGGCGGTAAATGAGAAATCATTGAAAACTTGGATAACTTGGCCTAGCAATTAAAGACAAGTGCACCTCAGGACATGAGAGTTGAGTATGAGCTAGATAGAGAGTATAAAATTGCCTGTAGAATTGATAGGGAGATTGCTACAGAACTTCTTAGGCAAGAACTTGAAAAACTCGCATTGCAAAAATCTCAAAGTACTCAACAAGTCCCACATCTGAATCCCCAATAGAGAGTTTGGTCTAGTGTTGCATACTTCTCTTTTAGGTCTAGAGTCTTACAATCATAATCTAGGTTTATCGTCATCTTGCATTAGGTTCTAAAGCTTCCTCATATAGAAGTCTTAAATGCTTGTCACAAGGTCACAAAAGGCAAAGAGTAAAATGGACCTAAATAGCGACCCATCAGTTAATACAACTTGGAATATGGACATGTCAAGTAGTCAAAATTATCAATGGTCAAATTCCTATGTCATGCCAACAATACACAAGCTACAATAAAACTTAACACGTGAAGAAATTGAGTCAACTCAACAAGACCCACATGTCCTTATGATTCTAAATGCTCTTATACACAATGATAGGGATAGATATCTCTCGTTGTTATTACAAAATGGTGCCAAGTTACCTAAAGATTTTGATGTCACAATGATCTTACCAGCAGGAATTACTTTAGGTCCAAATAGAAGTCAAATACCAAATGTAACACAAACACAAGCTATGACCTCAAGTTTCTCCCAGAATGCATCAACATCATCTACACAAATAAATGTGGTGTCAAATGCGAGTTCTCAAGCAAGTGCATCATCCTCAACAATGAACGTTAGCGCACAAATGCAGGCTATCATAGCCTCTCAAACTGTTAGGATAAATAGAGAACAACTGAGAGGGGGAGGGTGAATTAGTTGTTAATAGATTATAACTTTTAATCCACAATACAACCTTAATAAATCAAGTACTGGTAAAGCACAGACAAATACCGATAGGAATAGATATCAATAAACATTACAACTTAACAATTAACTAGATAATCAATGCAAAGCAACCACACCACATTACACCATGATTTGTATGTGGAAAACCCATAAAGGAAAAAACTATGGTGGGAAGCCTACCCACATTTAGATGATACTTCTACAAAAAGTATTTGTTACAATGATGGGCCTGCACTTGTAGGAAGGCACACTGCCCAGAGCGTACTGCTCATTACAAAAAGAGTCTCACTAACTACAAAGAGGCTACAACCTTCTCAAGATAAATGGACAACAATCCAATAGAGTGAACTGCTAGAAATAGCATCTACCATGCCTGATTATAGTCTCGGTTAAGCTCAATGTCAGAGGGATAAATCCTCTTCTAAATCCAATTTGATCACCAATGATCAATCAACTCCTCTGTCTGAATGATATTACAATATTTACACATTAAATTCCTTGACCATGACCTTTCCAATAACCATGATTCTTTACAAAAAGTTTCTCTCTTATTTATACAAACCCTAAGGCCTAAACCAATTAGGTCAGCCACCTAAAGATATTACAATAATATCATTACATAATTCCTTATTACAATGATATGCCATGTCGGCTTAAGACTAAAACAATAATAACAAATCTATAATTCATCTCGAATCATCCAGGTAACGTTTAGAGTACACACTAGCATGATACCGGTCCATAACCTGGATAGGTACCGAACCTATTTTGGGTCCACCATGCCAAAGCAATGTCTTCAAACAATTGAAGCATGATCAATGAACATCTTCAGCATCCTGAAATCCTCAAAGAAGCTACACCAAAACCAATTGTGCATCCTATCACAATTCCTCAATGAAAGCTCTGTCGGTAAAGCCTTAAACCAGTGTCGGTAAGGGTTTACCAGAATGTATGATAACATTCAATTACCAAGCCAATACCAACTGACCAAAACATGCTCATGGAGCATATAACTAATGAAATCTAATATACTTCACTGATCCAAACATGTCAGAAGTGTCAACAGATAATCTCTTCTATTGGTAACACTAGATCTTCTATTGGTAATCAAAACTTGTATGTCGGT
Source organism: Cryptomeria japonica (assembly GCF_030272615.1). Lineage (NCBI taxonomy): Eukaryota > Viridiplantae > Streptophyta > Pinopsida > Cupressales > Cupressaceae > Cryptomeria > Cryptomeria japonica. Next base: position 470,836,848 of record NC_081411.1, on the reverse strand, counting down.
AACCATCCATATCAGCTAGTGTTGATATTAATGACAAAACATCAATGCAACACATAATCAATTCATCCATAATACCAACAATCTCCCCCTTTGGCATTGATGACAACACTAGATATGAATGGCATCTAAGTACCAAGAGATGCCAAACAAGTCACCCCTTGTAGAAGATAACCAATAATCAATAGCTCTCCCCCTGTGAATGATATCTTTGTAAGGTTCAGAATGATTTTTCACATTACTATCACTCTCCCTTTGACATCAATGCCAAAAACCTGACAAAAATATCAAAGCAATGATATAAATATTTGAATCTCAAAGCTAACTACTCCCCCTGAGTAGTAGCACCACTCATCAGTGCCATAATGAATAATGTTTCTGATAATACATGTTGAAATAATGACAAACTTCATCAATCAAGTCTCTACCGGAGGGGCAGAAGCCCATAGCCTATCTCTTAATTGTTCACATGATTCCTTAGATAGTGGTTTAGTGAAAATGTCTGCAATCTATTCTTTAGTGTTCACATAAACCAATTTGACTTCCTTTGCTTCTACCTTGTCCTTCAAAAAGTTATACTTTATTGAGATATGCTTATTCTTAGAGTGAAATACCAAATTCTTAGACATGTCAATAGCTACAGAGCTATCATAGTAGATAACTACCAGTTCACTACAATTTACTCTGATATCCTTCAACATTTTCTTCATCCATAAAACTTGAGTGCAACTAGTTGTTGTTGCAACATACTCAGCTTCTACAGTAGATAAATAAATGCATGACTGCTTTTTGCTTATCCACAAAACCAGTTTCTTTCCAAGAAAGAAAGCTCGACCAGAAGTGCTCTTCCTGTCATCAGTATCACCTACCCAATCTGAGTCAGTAAATGCACATAAAGTGAAATCATCATTTCTGGAATACCATAAACTATATTCTGTTGTTCCTTTCAAATACCGAAATATCCTCTTTACTGCACATTCATGATTTTCTTTAGGATTAATTTGATATCTTGAAACAATACTTACTACATTCATAATATCAGGTCTAGTTTGAGTTAGATATAATAGACCACCAATCATAGATTTATACCTTGTCAGATTTACTAGTGTAGAAGTATCCTTGATAGAGAATTTATCACTTGTAGCCATAGGAGTACTTACTGGTTTGGAATTCTCCATACCAAAAAATTTCAACAATTCCCTCAGATACTTAGTTTGACAGATAAAAATGCCTTTGTTAGTTTGAGTAATCTGCAAACCTAAGAAATTTTTTATCTCACCAATCATGGACATTTCAAATTCATTCTTCATGTTAGCAAATTCCATGCATAGTTTATCTTCTCCTCCAAAACTGATATCATCAACAAAAAATTCAATAATCAGAATATCATTATCAGTGATCTTATAATATAGATTACTGTTAGCACTGCCTTTAGTAAAACCAAGCTTCAAAAGATATTTATCCAACCTTGCATACCAAGCTCTAGGAGCCTGTTTCAAACCATATAAAGATTTCTTCAATCTCTAAACCATGTCTTTTTCACTTGTCAGTGAAAATCCATCAGGTTGCTCAATGTAAACTTCTTCCTCAAGCTCACCATTTAGAAATGCACATTTGACATCCATTTGATAAACCTTATAGTTCTTATAAGCTGCATAGGCAAGAACTAGTCTAACAGCTTCAATTCTAGCTATAGGTGCAAATGTCTCACCATAATCAATTCCTTCCATTTGAGAATATCCTTTAGAAACCAATCTAGCCTTGTTTCTTATAACTTGACCATCCTCATTTAGTTTATTTCTAAAAACCCATTTAGTTCCAATAACATTCTTATTTTTAGGCTGAGAAACTAAAGACCAAGTTTCATTCTTCTCTATTTGATCTAATTCATCTTCCATAGCCTTTAACCAATTTTTATCCTTACAAGATTCAATAAAAGTTGTCAGTTCAACTTGAGAAATAAGACATGCCTCTTCATTTTCCATTTTTCTTCTTGTCATAGCTCCCTTGTTTCTATCTGCAATAATTTGATTTTCAGAATGATTTAATCTTACATACCTTGGTGTCTTTTGAACTTCAGGTTCACCACTCTGATCATCAGTCACAATTGAATGTTCTGATTGTGTTGGTGTAACTGTCTCAACTTCTTGTATCGGTTGAGGCATTTTCGGTTTAGTTATGATCATTTTCACTACCAGTTCCCTACCATATGATATAGAATGATTTATGTACTATTCATCCACTTTTACATTAGCACTCTCAACAATTTTCTGCAATCTTTTGTTATAACATCTGTATGCTTTGCTCTAAATTGAATAACCAAGAAATATCCCTTCATCACATCTAGGATCAAACTTTCCAATTGAATCATCTCTTTTAATATAGCATTTACTTCCAAAAATTCTAAAATACTTAACAGTAGGTGTATGTCCAAACCATAGTTCATAAGGGGTCTTACCGGTTTCACCTTTGATGTGAACTCTGTTGAATGTGTAGACCAATGTATTTACTGCTTCTCTCTAGTAGATATGAGGCAATTTGGCTTCCATCATCATAGATCTAGCTACATCCAAAATGGTTCTATTCTTTCTTTCAACTACTCAATTTTGCTGGGGAGTCCTAGGTGTAGATAGTTGTCTCCTGATTCCATTTGTCTCACAATAACTATTAAACTCACGAGAAGTGAATTCACCACCATGATCTAATCTTAGACATTTAATTTTCAATCCAGTTTTTGTTTCAACCTTCACTTTAAAGATCTTGAATTTCTCAAAAGCTTTAGATTTCTCCCTCAAAAAAGTCACCCACACCATTCTAGAATAGTCATCAATAATCGTCATGAAATACCTATCACCTTGAAATCTTCTAGTCCTTGCTGGACCACATAAGTTAGTGTGAATCAAATCAAGTACATCATTAGATTTATCATGTATGCTCTTAAAAGAACTTCTGACTTTCTTACCCTATTGACATTCCTTACATATCGGATTATGAGGCTTCATAATCTTAGGTATATCTCTAACTACCTTAGTTGAACTGATCTTTACAATGCAATCAAAATTAACATGACACAACCTCTTATGCCATAGCCAACTCTCATAAATATGAGCAATCAAACATGTCTTATTACCAATGTTCAAGTGAAAGATATTACTTCCTATCTAAATATGAGCAATCAATTCATCCATAATTCCAACAGAAACTACACCAGTAATGTCCAGTGTTTTGACACCAATTCAAACACAAGCCTCACATGTTTCTATGACTCAACCTCCGGTTTCCTATTCCATAGGTTCTACATATAGTCATCAAAATATAAACCCAGGTTCTGCTAATACAATGAGTACAACCCAATCAAACATGGGTTCACAATTTTCTTATTTCACAATACCCAGTGGAACCCATAACACACATAATTATAATTATGGTACCTTTCAACAGCCTCCTAGTTATACTACCATGAATCCTTTTGTGGGAAATATATATGCGCAAAGTGTACCACTAACTCAAATGGATATTTTGACCCAACAAGTACAGAATCTGCAACAATAGATGACAACTGTGCAAACCAATAATGATAAAAAGAGCTATGAAATGTAGGAGTTACGTCCTTATCCTTTTGATCACACAATATACATTCCTCCTTTCCCACCATATTTTGAAACACCGAAATTTGACAGATACCGAGGGAAAGGTAATCCAGAGATCACATTAGATAATTTTTCACTGCATGTATAGAGGTTGCAAATGAAGACACTTATCTAATGAGATTGTTCCCAAAAATTCTTGGAGGTTTGGCCTTGGAGTGGTTTTCACATCTCCCACCAACAATCACATCATGGGGTGAACTAACTGAACATTTCATTGCTAACTTCTCGCATAAAATTGAAACCCCAGTTACATTGATGGACCTATGTGCCGCAAAATAATATGAAAATAAAACATTTGTATCCTTATTACAAAGATGGAGATCTCTCTATAGAAGGTGCAAGACTATTATTCCCGAAACTGAGCAAGTTGACATGTTTGCAGAAAACTTAATCCCAAAAATTAAGGACCGAATACAAATGCAATGTTTGACCACATATAAACAAATCACTGAAAAATCCTTGAAGTGCAAGAAAGGACTAGTAGAAAAAGGTATCATTAAATATGGAAATAATAACAACAATGATAAATCCAAGTTTTGGTCAAGAAACAAGAATGTGACCAATGATGGTGTTGTAGACACCCGTACAGTGAACATAGCTCAACCGATTATATCTTTACAATGACCAAGTCAATCATTTAGTCCACATACATAGAATAACACAATGTCGGCAAACGCAAATGCTGCGCAAGCTACGAACACAAAATTCCCAAGGGTAAATACTCCAAAAAGGAACTACACACCTCTAGGGGAGCCTATTGAATCAGCGTTCAAGAAATTAATACAAACAAATATGATTACTTTTCCAGAGGTTAGAGTATATGAACCGGGTCCTTTCAAACCTACATGGTGGAATGATAATGATTTCTGTGACTATGATCGTACAAAAGGGCATAAAATTGTGAGTTTCTATAAGTTGAAGAACTTAATTCAGGACCTGATAGATCAAGGTGACATCATAATTGATACCAATAAAACTTTGGTGAACACAAATCACGCCATCTTTAAGGATCCTTTTGTCAAACATGATAAAGGGAAGTTGTACTCATGTTTGAAATTATCATAAATCTAAGATTAATTAGACTAAAAGGATGAATCACAAGAATCCTTAACTAACCAAACCAATTCTAAACACAATTCAATGAAATAAAAAAAATAAAAAAAGAAGATTAAGCTTGTTAAAACTCCCTATTCTCCACTTGTGCTTCCATTGTTCTTCTCCAATTTGTATGGTTGATGGCTTTCAGGTATTGCACCAATTTCCTACATACAAATATTTTGAAGACTGTGATTCTCTAATTCTCAAAATCTAGATTGAAATGAGAAAAGAGGTTGAATTTATAGATTTTCAACACAAAGGGGGTGAGAAATAGAACTCAAGTGTTGATTGGGAGATAACTGATTAAGATTGATCAGTTAACAGAGTTGATTAATTTGTTAACTCAGATTGATTGGCTTGTTAACTCATTTGATTGAGTAGTCAACTAGATTGATTGGAGAGTGAACCGAATAGATGGATTAGTAAACTCATTTGATTGATTAGTGAACTGAATAGACTAGGGAGATGACTGAATTGATGGATTAGTCATAAAAAGGTGATTTTGAGTTAAAAAGGATGATTGATGAGTTAATTGAGTTAACTGATTAGACAACTGATTTGATCAATCAATTTTGATTTTAGCATGTGTTGTAGGAATTTGAAATTGAATTTCATTTTCATTTTCAATTTGGATTTGAATTTAATCTTTCGAATGCTGAAATGCACATGAAATTAACTGAAATTCAGATTTGGTGAAATGTGAATTTGATGATTTGGAATTAGATGAAATTAATTGAAATTCGAATTTGGGGAAATATGAATTTGAGAGAAATTAAATTAATTGGAATTATAATTTGGGGAAATATGAATTTGAGAGAAATTAAATTAATTGGAATTATAATTTGGGGAATTGGAGGAATTTAATCAATTAATTTAAATAATTTAAATGAAATTATTTAAACTTAGGAGATTGAATTAATTAAATAATAAAGATTATTTAACTAAGGAAAAGGTCGTAATTAATTAAATAATTAATATTTAATTAATATTTGAGATATGGTTAACTGATTAAAATGATTTGAGAATAGAAATAGAATAATTAGAATTGTTGAAGGGCGATGATTAGAAGAAAAAGTTAATTTAATCAAATAATTAAAGAATTACTTAATTAAATAGATGAATAATTAATGTAGAATTAATGAGACATTTTTAGGTGTCTACATTTGCCCCTCTTTGAAAAATATTGAAACGATGTTGTTTAAAAGAAAATGAAAAGAAAAATTGCCCCCGTATGCCCCGGTGATGCTAAGGTATAATGCCCCTTCAAGAGATTGTTTGTGCATTGAAGACATGAATGATCTCTCGAAAGAAGAAGGAAGAGATGAACAATGAAGAATGAATAATTTATGACATGAATAAGTTTGATTGGAGAAAATAAATGGTTAGAATGATTTGAAGATAAGTTTGATAGGATTGATCTAATAAAGATAAAGTTTGGTTTCAAGAAGGACATTGTTGGCATATGCACACTCCAATGAGACATTGTAGGTGATTGAAGGTTTTGTCATTGATGGCAACCTTACAATCCTATGACACCGACAAGTAATTCCACAAGCACTAGCAAGATCAGACTCTACACCGGCACTCACATCACCAGCACCGGTAGTGAAAGGAAGCATACCGGCAGTGAAAGAAAGCATATCGACACAGAGGCCGACATGATTTTTTGTTATATTATATTTTGTTTATTATTGTAAAATCTTTGTAAGCCGACTTGGCAAGTTGTAAAATGACCCTTATATAAGAGAGATCATTGTAGAACATTTGTAAGTAAGTAAGTAGAACATTTTTAGGCAAAATAAGGTAGACCTATTATGCAAATTATAGGTTAAGGGTTTATGTAAGAAGCAGAGCAGAAACCGGTACTGGATCTGGCATTATAGATGCTATCTTGAAGCAGTACAAGACACTGGATTCATATAATCCATTTTTGTAAGTCAGTGAGACTTCCTCTTTTGTATTTGAGCAGTGAGCTCTAGGTAGTTGGCCTTCCTGCATGTGCAGGCCCCTCTTGTAGTAGTAATATTCTCTTATTGGCCAGTAAGTGAATATTGTGGGTCACAAATCCCACCAAGGTTTTTCCCACACCGGGTTTCCTCGTTAAATCCTTGTGTTATGGTGTGTTTTTCATGTGGTTGTTTTTATCTTTGTTTATTGCATTACTTTCTGCTTACGGGTACACAATATTAATATGCTCTACATGTTTTAAGTTAAGAAATTCAATTCACCGGTTAGATACTGATTCACCCCCCCCTCTCAGTATCTGTGGGAATCCTAACAATTGGTATCAGAGCTTGGTCCTCTATTTTTAGAAGCCTAATAGCTTGAGGAAGATCTTGACATTGGTAGAGATGAAAAATCTAATGAAGCAACTTGAAGGAGCTCTCTCAGACTATGATATAGAAAAATTGAAAAACATTAAACTTGAAGATGATCTAAAGGCTGCTCAGGATATTATTCAAGCACTTCAAGAAAATCTTACTATTTCAAGAAACAAGAGAAGAGAGCTTTGTGAAAAGATGCAAAATGAGAATGATGAAAAAGAAACTCTTAATGATATGATAAACAAGCTGAAACAAGAGAACATGACAACAAAGAATGAGATGTAGGATATGACTATGAGGTTTTGTAAAGAAATTGAGGATAGCAAGAAGAATGAAGAAGATTTGACCAAAAGACTAAGTGATGCTGCAAATGAGAACACAAGACTCAGCTATGAAAATGATTTGTTGAAGACAGATTTGATGCACACTCAGAATGACTCAAATAAACTGATGAGGGAGAAAGAAGTCTTAGAAAGAGAACTAGATACTGCAAATCAACATAAAGAAAAATTCAAGAAAAGCTTAGAGGAACTTGGTAACTTGCTGAAGAATCAAAAACCCAAAGGTGACACTTCTGGAATTGGCTTTGAAGTTGGTGAAAGCTCTGGTACTGCAAACACATAGGATCATAGCAAACCGGTAAGGCAACCTAATGCTTATAAATTAAATGGAAAATGCTTTAACTGTAATAAGTATGGTCATAGAGAAAATGAATGTAGATCTAGAAACTATCAGAATACCAATGCACCCACTGGTCAATGTTCAAAATGCAACAAAGTTGGTCATAACTCTGAGAATTGTAGAATGAATGTAAGATGTTATGTTTATGGAAGATTTGGACATTTATCTAATCAATGCAGAACACAAACCGACATAGGTTATGGAAAGGCTATTCAGAAACATAATGTGACTTGTTATGCATGTAACAAAATTGGGCATATTGCTAAATTTTGTAGAAGTAAAGGATCACCGGCAGACAACAAAAGTTCTAGTTTAAAAGGAAAAGAAAAAGTTGAAGAGGTTAAGCAAGAATTCTCAAAACAATGGATTAGAAAGTTAGACCTAAATATTGTTGGGAATACTCCTCCACCGATAGAACCAATCAACACTCCACCGACAGGACAGAGTAGTGCTTCACCAACAGGACAGAGTAATACTCCACCGACAGGAAGCTCTTCATCAAATTGAAGAAAATTTTCTTGAGGGTTTGGCAATCAATGAGACATATGCTATAATTCCCTCGGTTAATGGTGAGAAGTTGGAAATTACTTGTATACCGGTAGACAATGTTAAGTGACTACTTAACCGACATACATTAAATGTGGTAGTTGGTAGATTGACATTATAAATTTGTGGTTTTGGCTCCATTTAATTTCACTGAGATTTCAAACATTCAAAGAAATTTGCAAAGCTAAGGCATTTCGAGCAAAGAGGCAAAGCACTTCAGCAATAAATCCATCCAAAGGCAAAAAAAGGTATTTATCATCATGGCATCCTCCTCTGCACCTGAATTTATAGAAAACCCTACAGTAGTCGAGGTTATAAAACACCCTAGGCCCATATTTTAGCTAGTTCCCGAGGTAGCTAAGAAAGATGACAATATAGGTGCTTTTTCCCAAATTTCAAAAGGAGTTGTTTTTGCAAAAGATCCCAGAATATACATTCATTGCAACATAGAGGAATTAGGAGATGAAGAAATTAAAAACATGTATAAGACTGTTATATGTGACAATTTAAAAAATGTAAAACCTGAACATAAAGTTGTTGAAACCCTAGGATTCACTGAAATCCTCTGCATTCCTAAATTTCCCAAGGAAGTGATTAGGATAGTTTTAAGCAGGGTACATGGTTCATTCTTTTGGCTTGATTCAGTTCACAAAATTACAAAGGAAGCTATGAAAGCAGTAACAGGGTTACCTTCCACTGGTAATAGACCAGACAAGACTAAGAAGGTCTCCAATGACCTAGTAATGAACTTAACTGGTGCAACATCAGATAGAAGGTCTCTAAGGGTTAATGATGTGACCGATATAAATGTGAGATTTGTTAGCATGATTTTAGGGTACAAAGAAACTCATGCAAATAGACTTAACTCAGTTTCTAGTTTATGCATTAAGAGTGATTATGACATGGTTAAAGACAATGTTAAAATTGATGCATGTGAATGGTTAAAAGATGAGTTGATTGATAACTTAGGCAAAATCAAGAAGGATAAGAAAGGAGCTTTTAGGTTTGGAAATCTACTTGTATGCTTGATGCTACACATAACCAAATAGGTTCCCGGTAAAGGCAACAAGAATCTTGGATTTGACATACCGATAGGAAAACAATTATCAGACTTATTCAACAACATGGATGAAAACAAGGAAAAGAATATCATTGAGTATTTTCAAGCACTAAAGGTCAGAATAAACAAAAGAATCAGACTATCACTAGAAATTGTCAACAAATACAAGGATGATATATGTTTTGTAATAAAAAAGGATGAGATCTGGATGGAAGCAGTCATCCCAAGAAAAATTTGGGTAACAGAGATGGGTTATGAGACTGATGACCACATTATTGAAACTTATGCTAAAGCACTTTTGGAAGCACCCAGGGAACCAAAGGAAGAAGTATTTGGCAGTGCTGAGACCATAGAAAGTCAAATTCAATCTAACAAGAGAGTGAAAAAGGTTGAAGCGGTTGTGAGAAGAGGTTCTAGATAGACTAAGGCTATTAAAGAAGATGTACTTAAACAAACCAGTGTCACTGAGGATGAGTTAGGAACTCTACAGCCTGAGACTCACCTATCACCGGTAGCTACTTTTTTAGAGAATGACATGCCTGCAACCTTCAAAAGAGTTGTAAGGAAAAGGGATCTTTCATCATCCTCCACACCCTCGCCTAGAAGGACTAGACAAGAGCAACAGGTAGAGACTCAGAATGAGACTAAAAGAGAGAAACAAATAGAGAGACAAGCAGAGCAACAGGCTCTGGAACAAGAACAAATTCACATGGAAATAGTGCCACTGGCAACAGGAGAAGATCAAAAACCATTGCTTAAGGAAATGGAAACACAGACTAACCTACCAAAGGTCACTACAAGCTTGGTTACTTCCTCCACCGACGGAATTCAAAATGTTGGTTCCTCCTCAATAGGTTACAAATCAACAAATGTAACTGAAGTACTTTTGGACTCCATCAAAAGGATAACAGATTGTAGTTCACAGGCTTATAAAGCTATAGATGACACAATCCCAATTTTGAGGATGATAGCTCGTAAATGCAACATAGATAATAAGGATTCTTTAAGTCAACTTGACACTTTGTCAAAGTATATTACTGACAACACAGTGACTGTTGAGAAAATAAAGGAAGAGGCATTGAAGGATAAGTTAGAAATTGAAAAGCAAAAATTCTTTGAAGATCAGATAAAGAAGTGTACTAGGGAGTTTGACACACTTGTACTGGAACTATGTAACTTATTGAAGGAATTTAAAACTCTGTACAAAGATACTTGCAAGACAAACTTTTTGATAGTAGACATAGATAAGAAAATGAGCAAGGTACAGGATGAAATAAATAAACTTGCTGACAATTTTGTTAACTCACCTGATACATTATCAGTTTTTGAACAAAGGATAACAAGTTTTGAGGAAGAATTACTTAAGTTAGAAAGAGAAAAGGAGAGAATAGTAAATAAGGCAAAGAATTTGAGACTAAGACTGAGTCCAAGATTGGACTATCTAGCATCATTACCGAAGGAAATATCTGAGGCACTAGTACAAGGACAAAGAACACCGGCAGAGCATATGCAGCACCTCACCAGTACAGTTCAAAGAATAGAGACAACAATAAAGGACAATAAGAAGTTTATGGAAAGTATAAACCTGATTTTGGTAGATCTTTTTCAAATTGTAACCACCCAGCTACAAGGTTGAGACAGAAGACTACAACTCTATTGACACCTTGACAACCTTTGTCATTGATGCCAAAGGGGGAGTAGTAGTATGAGAAAATAATCAGCAAAAGACTTATCTGCTCAGGGGAAGCTCACATATTTTTGGATTACAAGTTTTGGAATTTTCTCATGAGTGTTGCCATCAATGCCAAAGGGGGAGATTGTTGGCATATGTACACTCCAATGAGACATTGTAGGTGATTGAAGGTTTTGTCATTGATGGAAACCTTACAATCCTATGACACCGACAAGTCATTCCACCGGCACTAGCAAGTTCAGACTCTACACCGACACTCACATCACTAGCACTGGCAGTGAAAGGAAGCATACCGACAGTGAAAGAAAGCATACTGGCACAGAGGCCGATAGGATTTTTTGTTATATTATATTTTGTTTATTATTGTAAAATATTTGTAAGCCGACTTGGCAAGTTGTAAAATGACTCTTATATAAGAGAGGTCATTGTAGAACATTTGTAAGTAAGTAAGTAGAATATTTTTAGGTGAAATAAGACAGACCTATTATGTGAATTATAGGTTAAGGGTTTATGTAAGAAGCAGAGTAGAAACTAGTACTGGATCTAGCATTATAGATGTTATGTTGAAGCAGTTGAAGACACTAGATTTATATAATCCATTTTTGTAAGTCAGTGAGACTTCCTATTTTGTATTTGAGCAGTGAGCTCTAGGCAGTTGGCCTTCCTGCATGTGCAAGCCCCTCTTGTAGTAGTAATATTCTCTTATTGGCCAGTAAGTGAATATTTTGGGTCACAAATCCCATCGAGGTTTTTCCCACACCGGGTTTCCTCGTTAAATCCTTGTGTTATGGTGTGTTTTTCATGTGGTTGTTTTTATCTCTATCTACTGCATTACTTTCTGCTTACCGGTACACAGTATTAATATGCTCTACATGTTTTAAGTTAAGAAATTCAATTCATCGGTTAGATACTGATTCACCCCCCCTCTCAGTATCTGTGGGAATCCTAATAGACATATCCTTTATAAGACAAAAAATGATCAAAACATCTGGTTTTAGGAAGGATATATCCTGTATAAGACTGATATGTCTAGTTTTAGGAAGGATACATCCTGTATAAAACAAAGATAGATGATAAGATGAAGATAGATAAAAATTGGATGAATGATAAAATATGATGAAGGTGAGGAATAATTTATTGATGGATAGAATAGTTGATATGAGAAAATGATAGAATTATAGATGAAAATATTGAAATTAAGTGGTGAGAGAGATCATGTTAGATGAAAGAATGATTGGAAAGAATGATCAAGTAGAAAAATGCTTTATGAGAGAATGATATGAAGAGACAATCAGGATGATGAGATTAGAAAAATGAAATGATAAGATTGATGATGAATAGTGTTCTTGTCTTTATTCATAGTGCAATACATTTTGATCTTTTGATCATTTAAGATGATGAATAGTCTTCTTGTCTTATGATAACTATAGGATGGGATATGAAATAAACCTTGATAACACAACATATGTTGTAGACATATCCCTTACAAGAGATAATACAGTGGTTGCGATAACAATAAATCCAAGAGACAAAGATTGTGCAGTAGTTACCCACAGATCAAAAATAACCTTACAAGGAGTACCACCCAACCCATCACCAACAGTAGGGACCTATAATGTGGTTGAGAAACTGAAGAAAATCCCAGCCCAGATATCACTCTTTGAACTATTGTGTATATCACCAAATCAAAAAGCTATCTTGGATAAAGCACTTAAAGATTTAGTAGTTGACAAAGATATAGATGAAAATGCTTTCCAATCCATGGTGGGGAATTTAGTTGATGGTACCCATATTACTTTCACATAATGAGATTTTCCCAGTGATAAACTTCTACATAATCATTTTCTATATCTAGAATCTTACATACATAAGAAATTAGTCAGAAGAGTACTTAAAGATGAAGGAGTTGGTCTTAACATCTGCACACTAAAGCTGGTCAAGGAATTGGGTTATTCTGAGCTTCATATTGATCCTTCAAAGAGAATAAACATCAAAGTGTATGATGATGAAGAGTTCCCTTCAAAAGGTGTACTCACACTACCAGTGCAAATAGGACCTATTACAATAGAGGTTACCTTTCAAGTGTTGGACAAAGAACTAGGGTATAACATGCTATTAGGCCACCCATGGATTCATGCCATGCAAGTCGTACCTTCAATATTCCACCAATATGTTAAGTTTCCATACAATGGTATTGAAATCACCATATAGGGTGATCCAAACCCATTTCAACACTGTAATCACCTAAAGGAAAGTGTAGATAACCAGGTACCCATTAATCAAGCAGCACTGCTCGCTATGCAAATGGATTCATTGACAATCACAGGAATACAAAAGAATACACCTACAACATCTTCTTTACAAATTAAGGATGTCAATTGTGGGGAATATTCCATTTCAAGTACCTCAAATGGCAGACAATTATCTCTTTCTCCTAGGTCTTTTGGGAAGCCACAGAACATAGTAATGAAACAAGATAAAGGAAAGGGGATAGTAAAATACTCATATTCATGCTCTTTCATTAGATGGGGAGACTTACAAGAAGAATCTATATATGAAGATGCCAATCACTAGATATATAGAGAAGAAGATGACATGACAATACCCAGGTTACCTTTTGTAGCGTCCTAAAATTGTGACACTTGCAATTTCGACTGCATTTTGGTCTTCACGATGGCGACGCAACACGCAACCTGAATGGAGACCCTGAAACTTGCTCACGACACTGAAAACTGCATTTTTGAAGCACCCTGGCCTGAACCTCCTTGCACCCTGCTGTCCCGGGAGGTGGGACCAGAGCACCCAGCGCCCTGGTCCCTCAGGACCAGGGCGCCCAGCGCCCTAGTCCCTGGGTCCTATTTTGGGCCCGATCTCCTAAGGGGCTCGGGTCTTTTTGTTTGCAATTTGGAAATTAACTTTCCTGGTCGGCCTAAGGTCGGGAAAATCAGTCTATGAGCCCTAAATGACAAGTATATAAACTACATTTTCCTCTCTCATTTGGATAGATAGATGGAAAAAAGGCGAAAGCAAGATTCAAACATTCAAACATTCAAGCATTCAAGCATTCAAGCATTCAAGCATTCCTTCTAAGTCTCCATTCAAGGCTAAGTGTTGCATTCAAGGCAAGGATTCAACCATTGAAGAGGAGATCACATATTACATGCTACATACAACATACAACATACAACATCTAAACCTTTGCACATAAGGATACAAACATCCTTAGAACAAGGTATTAGTACTTGTTTTACAGTCATTTACATTTACAGCTCTTGCTCATTTTTTGGTTAATTCCAAAACCAGGGTTTGACCTAAAGGCAAACCCCTAATACCTAACCCCCCAATCGTCTTCATTTTTCTGTGTGTAGGTTGCAGGTACGCGGCTGAAATTGAAGATCTGGAATCCTTGTGCAGAGACGAACAGATCCCCCTTTGTTTCGTGGATTTTTCGGAGGACCGTGGCGCCGGGTGCCATCGTCCCGACAACTTTTGCTCAAATTTGCAGGACAGCGCCGTATCGACATTTTACTGCTAATTCCAGGTCCGCAGCTTCATCCTATAATCCGAACTTAGTTTATAAGCAAATCTTTGTCACTTTCTATGCATGCTTAGTTTAATTCTTCTATCAACATTCTTTACAAAAGAGGGTAGCCTAGCTGTCTTAACCCTTGAAACACATTTAGCATCCAATCTTGCATTGCATGGGATTGGATCTTGTGGGTTTCAACCCCTCTTTTGAATGTAAAGTCTTTCCCCTAAGTGAAAACCATCGAATCCTAGCGAACCTCCCTTCTCTCTCCTCGGAGTTGGAAGAGGGGAGAACAACTAGGGTTCGATCGCGATTTTCCACTTTACACCTTTAGATCAGTATGGCAATGATTTTAAGATGCTACAAAACCATGGGTACGATGGTACCATAGGATTGGGACTATAGAAGCAAGGAAGATTAGAACCTGTTGTACTAAATGAAAACCAAAAGAATCAAGGGTTAGGATATAAACATATACCAAAGATAATAGAGTCAAGACAACGTACACTAGATATATTGAACAAACCTAGACTACCATGAGAGTACATAACTCAAAGTCAGTTATCAACACGAGTATTTCCCTCTTTATCTTAGAGAAGAAAGAGAGAACCAACATCTCCTAGTATGGAATCAGATGGTGAAGATATGAGGCAACTTCCAGAATAACCTAACACAAAATCACCTAGAAATATAGTATTTGAAACATCTGCATAAGAAAATGTGGTAATAGACAAATTCTTAGCACCAACAAATGATCCTAATCCTTTGTTGTTGTCAATACTTTTTCTATAAGGGAAACAACTCAAGCTCCTCCAAATGAGTCAGATGAAGAAAGAATACAATGAATTATATTGGGCTTAAGAAGGGTATCCACCACACAAAGGAGGTCCACAAATCTACAACAAACTTAGTTACAAGAACAAGAGGAGATAAGTGATACAACCTCAGAAAGTGAAACATACATAGAAAGTGTGACAGATTCTCACAACTATGAATTCCTATTTTATGATGATGTCAGCCCACAAGCAATAGACATGGCAGATGGCAACCAATCACCCATTGATGATGAAGATATATAAGGTCATCTAAATAACTGGGTATGCATGTTATCAGGATCTTTTACAATAGAAGGAAATAATGAATTACCCCTTATACACTCACATTTGATTGATTGGGGGTGAGAAGGAAAACCAACTCTAGACTAGTTTGGGAATGATGAAGCTATTACAGAATTCCTTGGTGTCAGAGAACGGTTTCCACAAGGTTATCACAAGGCAAGATTTTCTATAGAATTGGATAGAATGGCATAATTTGGAGAGGCAAGTGCCTCTGTGACAAAAGATACAGATGAAAGTGATCACAATGGAAAGAGCAAGTTAAACAACCTCCCTATTGAACAAGAGAATTCAACATTACTTATGGAAGAGACTGAAGAAGTCAATATAGCAGAAGGAGAAGTTGTACATAACATCCACTTAGAAAAATCATTAAACCAGGAAAAAAAGGATAAGTTCATACAGTTCTTCAAACAACGTCCAATCAATTTCGCCTGGTCCTATGCAGATATGCCAGGTCTAGATCCAAAATTGGTGTTACATCATTTACCATTGCTACCATGAATAAAACTTGAAGCAGTCACCGATGAGGAGGGACCTTAAAGAGATCAATACGAATCGGTCAGCAAGAGTAAACACAATGAAAACACAAATATATGAGGGAGGCAATGCAGAACAAATTGTTTTATTGCATGAAATTTGATTACATCCAACCGGTCACAACCTAGACCTTGAATCTTATGATCTATCTTCTACGCATGGTCTAGCTACTTGATTCTCTTATTGATTCTCATTGATTCCATTCTAATGCATCGGTCAGCCTCCACCAAGAGATTCCTCCAGAAAATCGTAATGATTAAATGTAGATCACGAGAAAAGGTCGGCCACACACCACGAAACATCGGAATCAATGCCCAAGGCTCTGCAAGCTTCAAAATCGATTTTGGTAGATCACCAAAATAGATCCAGGAAACCGATAAAAAAGGAACAACTAGTAATAGGAAATTGTCATGGAAAATGGTGGTGATATCTTGCCAGAAAATGATCCAAATGTGATGCGGTCTAGAAGAAAGAAAGATGATCAAGTCTTCAAGTAGAATGCAAATCCATAGGATCTAGTGAGCCAAAATTGGGACACACAGAAAGGAAAACTGAAACTGCAAACTAAAAACAAAACATAAAGGAAAATGTTTTTTGGTTGATGCAAGATTGTTGTAAACCGGGGATGCTCCTGCATCAGACATCTGACACTAGTACATTTGGGTCAAGATTTTGATGGCCAATCATCGAAATTCTGACCACATTTCATCGCACTACTGACAAAAAAGGCCATCAAAAACTTGTGTCGGAAGTTCTAACTATCCTTGTGGTTGTCACAATTTTGACATCACCTCCAACCATTCTGATGCCCACCATGCGTGCTCATTCCGTGAATGAATACCATCGCCATCTCGGGCTGTCATCGGAATTCCAACACCAAAGTATAAAATTTTGACAAAGGAGTGCCGTCGGATGCACAACATCCTTGTTGGGCGTTTCATTAGTTGTCGTCGAAATTCCAACGATGAGAGATGATGTGGGTCGAATGGCTTTGCTGTCGATGCATGAAAGCATTGAACGAGTTCTACTTTTAAAAATTACATGAAACATTTTTAATTTATTTGATTAAGTTTTATTTGCAAAAAATGATTATCAATGATGTTTCCTTTCTCCAAGAATTGTCTAGGACCTTTCCGTCAGATAATATGTAACATTGAATGACTAAATTTTTTCTTTACAATTGCTTATTTAATTTAATTATTATCTCAGTGTGAATTAAAATTTATATCTGTACGGAAGTAGAACATACAAGTTGAAGAGTCTCTTGCATGCAAATTTCCTAAAAGAAAGCAAGCAAGCATTATCTTGAATGACATGGAAACAAGCTCATCAGCTACCTAGAAGAGAGCAATTGGAGAATGGTAGAGGAAAGTGTTTAAGGGTGATAAATAGATAGATAGTATGCAATACAAACAAACAATGTTTGGAGTGTCTGATGTGACGTCTCTAATTTATGTCTGGAGGGTCTAACTAGTTTTGGAGTTCCTTCAAAACCTATTGGGCCACGCTTGGAGGAAATCAATGTGTTCATGCAAGGAGCACCTTTTTTCTATTATGAGAATGATACTTTTGCATCGAGGGATATTTGGAAGTCAATATCCAAAAATTTCTATAGTGTGGAACAAGAGTTGGCAGACTCAAAGTATAATTGTCAGTTTTCAGAAGACCAACAGGTTATGTACACAATCTCCCAATAGAAGAGCAACCACAAGAATTACCTCTCCCCCCCATGACTATTCAGGAAGCACTTCCTCAAACAAAGGACTATTGGCCTCCATGGGATCAAAGAAAAAAATTAAAGCATAGACTCTAGACGATGTGGTGGTGTCCTCCGTGAAGAACTCTACACTATAATTGAAAATTCACAAGGGAAACTGCAAGATAGTGAAGAGAAATACAATCTTGAAAAGTGGGAAGAATGGATCTTGGTTTGGGTGGGGCCAAGTCAGGTGGCTCCTCTAGAGGTTGACAAGATAGAAATCATATTAGGATTTGAAAAAGATCACACTCATGGAACTTCATGTGCGAGTGATCGATTGCGATGTTTGGGTAATGCATTCGAAATAGATATAGTTGCATTCCAAATGGGTAATGTCTTGATGGCATGCAACTGTATCTATTTGGAATGCATTACCCAAACGACACAATCGATCACTCACACATGAAGTTCCACGAGTGTGATCTTTTTCAAATCCTAATATGATTTCTATCTCATCAACCTCTAGAGGAGCCACCTGACTTGGCTCCACCCAAACCAAGATCCATTCTTCCCACTTTTCAAGATTGTATTTCTCTTCACTATCTTGCAGTTTCCCTCATGAATTTTCAATTATAGTTTAGAGTTCTTCATGAAGGAAACCACCACATCGTCTAGAGTCTATGCTTTAATTTTTTTCTTTGATCCCATGGAGGCCAATAGTTCTCTGTTTGAGGAAGTGCTTCCTGAATAGTCATGGGGGGGAGAGGTAATTCTTGAAATCGCTCTTCTATTGGGAGATTGTGTACATAACCTCTTGGTCTTTTGAAAGCTGACAATTATACTTCGAGTCTGCCAACTCTAGTTGTTCCACACTATAGAAATTTTTGGATATTGACTTCCAAATATCTCTCGGTGCAAAAGTATCATTCTCATAATAGAAAAAAGGTGCTCCTTGCATGAACACATTGATTTCCTCCAAGCATGACCCAATAGGTTTTGAAGGAACTGCAAAACTAGTTAGACCCTTTGAACATAAATTAGAGACGTCACATCAGACACTCCAGACATTGTTTGTTTGTATTACATACTATCTATCTATTTATCACCCTTAAACACTTTCCTCTGCCATTCTCCAATTGCTCTCTCTAGACAGCTAATGAGCTTGTTTCCATGTCATTCAAGATAATGCCTGCTTGCTTTCTTTTAGGAAATTTGCTTGAACATGACTCTTGAACTTGTACATTCTGCTTCCGTACAGATATAAATTTTAATTCACGCTCAGATAATAATTAAATATAATAAGCATTTGTAATGAAAAGATTTAGTCATTCGATGTTACATATTATCTGATGGAAAGATCCTAGACAATTCTTGGAGAAAGGAAACATCATTGATAATCATTTTTTGGAAATAACATTGAATCAAATAAATTAAAAATGTTTCATGTAATTTTTAAAAGTAGAACTCGTTCAATGCTTTCATGCACTAACGACAAAGCCGTCTGACCCACACCATTATGCATAATAGAACAAATCAATATAATAGGCTATTATAAAGAAAATATACAAAAATATGAAAGAACATTAAATTACCATTACAAACCCATAACCATTAAATAGTGAAAATAGATATAAATTTGTAAATGTCTCCTTGTAAACACCACAACCATAACCAAAACAAAAAAAATTCTTACCCGCAAAAACTTAGCTGGTGAGTTGCAAGTCTACAACATCTCAGATGATCAAACCGTTTCTTAATTTTGTTCTTCTGGTTAGTCAATGGATTTAGTCGCATGTTCAAGTTTACTATTTGAAGCCTTCTATTTCCCTATATTTGAGACATAATAAAATTCTTGTGAGTAGGAAATTGATTCAGGAGTTACTTGTGAAGAATTTGGCAAAGTAAATGATGACAATCAAACTCAAATTTTATCTGTCTTGATTAAAGACTTTTATCCTGATGGCATTAAATTAAAGTTCTTTCTCTATTTTTTGGTGATCTCTAGAGCAGAGGTTGCTTTGCATCGACCTAGGATACATTTAACTTGTGTTGTATCTGCGGAAATATGTATCCTAGGACGATGCAATGCAACCTTTGCTCCACCAATACCAGATAGAAGAGAAAGTACTTTAATTTAAAGCCATCACAATAAAATGCTTTCAAGACATATATTAGGTATAAAAGGAAGCCTACCCTATCATTTGAAGGGGTTTACCTACAATTCAAGTGATCTCTTAATTATAAAATCAATTCAATTCCAAGTGAACATGCAATCAAGCATTCATCAAGAATTGAAGGAGAAATCAAGTTAATAAAGATATTTAATAAAGATATCATCTTTTTAATTAAGAAATGGGTAGGAGATTAACAATACAAACCTTCCATATTGCACACTTCAAGGTATATTAAAATCAGTTTAAAGTGTATTCATTTAGGGACCATTCATAAAATATTCTCAACTTACATATCATAAAAGGATCTGCTCCACCAATAAAAGATAGAAGAGAAAGTACTTTAATTTAAAGCCATCGGGATAAAATGCTTTCAAGACATATAAAATCAAGTGATCTCTTAGTTATAAAATCAATTCAATTGCAAGTGAATAGGCAATCAAGCATTGAAGGAGAATTCAAGTTGGTGCAGGTGAATTTGGAAGACAAAAGGACTCAATGAAGCCATTAAAGACTTTTGAAGGTCTTAGGAGTGAAGAGCCAATCAATTATGCACACAATGAAGCCATTAAAGACAATCACCATTAGCATAGATTGCAGGATATGCACAAGATGTGTTTGAAATGGATTTAGAAACTTCCAACCAAATGTGATTAGTGAGTATAGATGTTGTAGTGCAACTACCCAGGTACACATGCATGCAAAATATGTAAGCTTAGATAAGGCACATGAACTATTTGACATAATGCCTCAAAGATCACCCAATATCCAATGATGATTGGGAGAAAGAAGACATCAATTTTTTGATAATCTTAAATATTTCTTTATTCATCACTATAAATCTATTATGAATATAGTCTCAATATTGTAGAAATTTATTCTATTATGAATGCAATATTTAGGGATGTAATCTTTATATTTTTTTTTTAATTAGGAAAAGGTCCTAATAGAATCCCCAACTAATTAATCTACAGAAAGATACCACTAAAGAAAGAAATTAAATCCTCACCACTATGGTCTTGAAGGATTTTAAGACACTTGGATTCCTATTTTGGCCCGCTTTTCCTTGACCCTATGTTAAGATAGTAAACTAGTTTGAGAGAATCTATTGGGTGGGAAATTGTGTATGGTTGCAATTATTTTCATGCATGGAAAGTGATTTAAAGTTTGGACCAATAGAGGATAAGTATTTCTTGAACCTTCAAGGACATGTGTAGAGCACCGCATGGATGTTTCTCCATTATTGAACTCTTTGAATATGTAAGTAAATTATTTTTGGTTGATGACACAGTAAGTGTGGTATTTGTCTTTTCGATATGTTGTGGATAATATTAATCAAATATGGAATTTTTTTGATGCTATATATACTATGTTTTGGATTGAATTTAGGTAAGCGAAGAGGTAATGGAAGAATAAAAGAGGTACACAAAGGAAGAAGAGTGAAATAGGTGGTTTGGGATGGAGGTTACAAGTATATATGATAATTCGTATGGATAATTTGTTGAAAATAAAGAGGCAAATAAGCTATCACAATTTCAACGTGAATGAATGCCTCATCTACAGAAGTAAAAGGTACCTCTAATGGTTTCAAAATTTGTGAAAAATAGTTATGATATACCAAATAATCAAGTGGAATATCCTTTAGGTAACTAATATTATCTTCAAACTATTTATTCTGATTTTCATCATATCCTTTCCATGTGCATTTCCCTTGGTTTTAGTCCCATTTTCTCTTTATTTTATATATATTCAAAACAAAATTTATAGATGCCTCTACTTGTCTCACCACTCATTAATTGTTTGGTATTTTCATTCCATTCACCAAGGTTGGCATCAATTCTAAGACTTTGTGTCATGGCCAACCTAAATTATTATTCTCTCCATCTTGTTAATGACCATTTCATTAATGAATCCTTCCTCATAATTTTCGATAAGTGAGACAATGTTAGCTCAAGGAATCTTTTCAATCCTCTTTCAAGATTCTTTCCCAAGTAATAATCTTGCATATTGGAAAATAAATTACGCTTCTATTTTTCCAAGCTACTCTTCCTTATAATGTTTAGATTTATTCTAAAGTGCTCATTGTGACTCATGTTTACTACTCTTCCTATTAGTCTCATTCCAATATCTCCTACAAAAATATGGAATGATTACATTTATATTTTATTTGTGTCTCCTAAATATCCACAAAATTTGTAACAATAATACAATTTTTCAATAATACTATGAGCATCACTTTGATGAAATGAGTACTAAGTGATCCATTCTTATGAGGGGTTCATGTAAACTACTCATGAGAATGGGTCAGCTTGACTCTAAAACTATGCAAGTGAATCATAGTATGAAAGTCTTGTAAAAACACTCATTCTTCTAGCATTGAAAGTTGTGAGAGAGTTATTAATGGGATTCTCGTGTGTATAGATTGAATGTATAAGTTCAAGACAGATTTTGAGGTGATATTTCTTTCCTTTTGGTACATCTATCTTTAAATTGGATGTTCTTTTGCCTTCATGGTAGGGAGTAAGTAATTTTTATGTGGGTTCCTTTTTTCATTCTTGGATTATTAAGGAAAACATAGTTTGTGAAGAGGAGGTTTTGCTTGTTATCTTATAAAAAAATTGGGTATTAGCTATTATAATAAATGATAGACAAAACAATGTCCTCTAAGGCTGTTGAAAAGAAATATCTATATGATGGATTCTCTTCCCAATTTATCTTCAAAATTATTTAGTAAATATTTGGGAAACCAAAATAGGGTATGTTGATTTGCAAAGGAAGAACTAAATCTACCAAGCTTGTTCCAACAACCATAAAATTTTATGATTGGGATGCAAGGGAGATTAGTGGATTTGATGGGTTGGCTTTGGCTAGATTCACCTAAGACAATTGATGATTTATTAGGCATTGTTGCTGTCGATGCATTGTTAAGGTTATTATGGTTGATTATCAAAGCTAGTGGGATTCAAATATAGAGGCGTGTTTAAGATAATTCTTATCATTGGTTGGTTAATAAAAATATGGTTTCAAGATTGATGCACAAACATATTAGAAGGGCACTTTTATGATGTATGTGAAATAATCACATTATTAAGCAAAATAATAGGTAATCTATAGGCAAGAATACTCCATATATAGATATTCTATATGAGGGACATGACTAATTCCACAAACTATAAGATTGACTAGGCTTTTCTCATTAGTGGAATCATATAATAGCTAGTGTGTATTGTTGGCTAGATGCATGAATTTGTAGTTTCCATACAACTAAGAAATGATAATGTTTCTAAGTACAAACCAAGTGGGAACTATAGACCCACTAATCTAATTTGTAACCACTCGCCACGACTATATTATGATAACTCTCTTATTGATAATAGAGAGTATCTAATACATTTATTAAGACCCTGATTATGGTCATGGTAGACCACACAAAGAATGACTTCCATAGGAGGCTAAGAAGGTGATCCATGAATAAGAGTTTGTTTCATTCAATCCTTAACATTAACTATCATTGAGAAATTTTTGAGGTGAGAAATTTAGTGAAATATTACTTAATATTCTAACTGGAGATATTACATACTAATCATGAAGTGTGAGTTCATATGACTCACTGATATATAATGATAAAGTATTACATAATTAAAATTGTAAAAAACACTACCTACTTGATATTAAATTTATTATTATTCTAATGTGCAAAGAATAAACAAGATTATGTAGGAATTAAATCTGTTACGGTTTCATCATTAATAGATGGATGGATTGAATGAGTGATTGGTGAAGTAGTTGAATTTGTGCCTATAATTCTAGAGGTTGGAGAGTTTAAAAGCATTGCATGTACATCGATCATTGACGACCGAATTAATGCATCTACTTGTGCACATAAAAGGCCCACATGAATGCATCTTAAAACTTATTCATTGGATATGCTATCTACTATTGCTTTGTCAATCACATCCACAATATTTCCTCTCGCAAAAGATTTCCATACCTAAACAAGAATGACTAATACTCATCTTGATGAGATATATAATATAATCTACCTCTCTGTCTGGATTCTCTGTATTACACAGGGAGAAATGGGAGTGATGGGGGAGGAGATTACAATCTTGTATCAGGATGTAGATTTATTTTTCGACCATATTAATGTAACAAAAATGAACCGAAAATTTTCTTGATTAATTTGTTCTAATACCCTAACTAGCAAGGAATTTTGTTGATACAACTATAGCACAAGTTCAAGAAAATTTCACTGCAAAAATACTAGTCCTCAAGAGTGCTCGCATCCATAAATCTTTCTCAAAGATGACTTCTTCCTCCATTCGTAGCTCTTATTGCTGTTGATGGAGGCTCGGGCGTCACCATTTACACAACCCATTTTGGGCTCCCTTGCGGTCATCCTCGCTGGTTATGTGCCAGCCCTTGGCACTTTGTGCCCGTGGCACTTCGTTCTCCCATTCCCCGCTGAGGCCATGTTTGTCACACCAATGATCGCTATAGAGGCGGGATGAATGAGATAGGTGGGATTTTGTAAAGAGGCGGGATTTTGGTCCTTTTTTTTTTTTTAAGTAATGCACGTGTTCATCAAAATTCTAACGAACACGAGCACTTTTTCTAAAAAACCCTAATGTCATTGGATTATCGTCAGAATTTTGACGAAATCGGGCATTTTTTCAAAAAAAAATCAAGTTTGATCACAATATACCTTCTCCATCGGAAACCTTTGTCGAAATTTTAGGCTAAATGTATTAGTGCAGGGTTAATAAAAAAGTGAGCCTCTCACTTTTCCAGGGTCAAAGGAAAACCAAGGCAGTCTACCTCTACTTGATAAATCCAAGATGAATCTTCAACTAGGCTACCCTTCCACTTCACAAGATATTCCTTATACTGACTGCTCCGGGTACTACACCCAATCCTACTATCCAAAATCTCTTCAATCTAATCCAATTCCTTATGAGGCAACTATTTCTCCAAGTCTGCAACACTGTTCTCATTGAATTCATGTTCATGGTACTCATGAAGATCTTAAATGTTGAATATAGGTGAAATAATTAGACTATCTAGTAACTCCACTTCATATGCATTTCCAGAACTGAACTTCCTCAAAATCCTGCAAGGTCCAAACTTCTTCATCTACAACTTATTATAAGTTCCAACTGGGAATCTCTCTTTTCTTAGATATACCATCACTTCATCACCAAATTCAAATTCATTTTGTCTCCTCTTCTCATTTGCCTTCTCCTTATACTTGATGTTCATGGCTTCCAAATGCTGCTTAACCTGAATATGCAATGTTGCCATGTGATCTGCAAAGTCTTCTTCTTCTGAACTCCTCTAGTCTTCACTGCTAATGTCTCTCAATTATGATATCAGTCTAGGATGCACTTCGGTAATAATCTCAAAAGGTGTTCTTTTGGTACTTCTATTCACTGAATTGTTGTAGGAAAACTCTGCTTGTGCAAGGATTAAATCCCAACTTTTGGTTTTGTTTCCCACTAAATATCTCTACAAATTTTCCAAACTCTGGTTAACAACTTTTGTCTGTCCATCAGTTTGTGCATGAAAAGTAGAACTGAACTTCAAATTTTTCTTCATCTTCTTCCAAAGTGTTCTCCAAAAATAGCCAACAAACTTAGTGTCTTTGTCTGAAACTATGCTCTTAGATAATCCATGCAATTTCACCACTTCCTTATAAAATAGGTCTGCTACGTGCAATGCATCTGATGTCTTCTTACAAGGTATAAAATGATACATCTTTGAGAATCTATCCACTGCCACAAATATAGAATCATTCCCTCTTGGTGTCTTAGGAAATCCAAGTACAAAATCCATGCTTATATCCAACCAAGGTCTTACTGGTACTATCAAAGGTTTATACAATCCCACATTTTCACTACTACCTTTTGCAAATTGACAAACTCTAGAAATCTGCACATATCTCTTAGTATCCTTATGAATCTAGGGCCAAAAGTACTACTCACTCACCAATGCTACTATTTTGTCAATGCCAAAATATCCAACTAAACCTCCACTATGTTTCTCCTTTATTAGATTCTCCCTCATAGAACTCTTAGGTATGCACAACTGAACTCCTCTGAATAACACCCCTTCCTGAATGAAGTAGTCCAACCATTTGCTTCTATCAACAATAACAGGTTCTCTACATAATTTCCAAGGTTCTGCAAAATCTGTGTCTTCATCATACAAGGTCTTCAAATCTTCAAATACTAATATTGTAGTACCCTTGCCCTAATCAATTTCTAATCTCAGTTTAATCTTGGTCAGTTTATCTTAATATAATGTTATAGTCAGATGTTTGATTTAATGCATAGCTGTTGATGTGGTTTTCGCACTAGTTGTATGCAAGTTGTTTAGTGTTCCTATTTCGTGGTATTAATATCGAGCTAATGCTTTCATTAAGTTTACATATATTTGCATGTATGACTCTTGGTTGCAGGAGATTTCAGGTACAACGCCGCATGAGTGCGAGGTTCGTCTTCACCTAGATTTGCAGGTTTGAGTATACCTCTTTTATCCTTAGAGTTGGATTAGGTGGTTGTAAGACCCTAGTTGACCATAGTCGTGCTCAAGTGAGCATCGTCAGTCGTCGTCGGTATTCCCTTTTTGTTTGGGTTTGTGAGTCATCTGTCTGGTTGACTTTCTTGGTTTGCGTGCTTGGTGTATGGTTAAATTGATTAATTAGTCCTTAGTATTTAATTTGATTAAATATGTGTTTGTGCATTAAAGATTAATGGACTAAATTAATCGAGATTTCTTTATGTGATTTATCGTTAATTTGAATTACTCGATTTAAATTGGGAGCAAGTTCAATTAAATGGTTGATTTTGAATATTAAGTGTATTATGTTTATGCCTACGAAAAGAAGGATTTAATTTTAATTGAAATAGAATTAGTTTAATCTTTTGGCATGTTTGAAATAGAAAGGTTAAATTTCAGTTGAGTGAGAAAATCAATTTTGGATTGAAAAGCAATTTAATTTGTTGATATAGTTGGAAAAGAATTATTTTTGAGAATTATTTTAAATAAAAAATTTTAATTCCAAAAAAATGAAATTTTGGTCAACTCTTCCTTATAACCTAGACTTTTGGAAAATTTTGGGGATGGAATTTTTTTGGAGAAAAATATAATTTTGGAAAAATATTTTGGAGGAAATTTGGGGGTTTTGGGAGGAAAAAGGTTTTTGGAGCTTGCAGGTTGGGCTCTCCTTCAAATCTCTTCCAGGAATGCGTATGGAGGTAGGAATTACCTTATTTGTCTTCCTTGTTACCAAAGAAATGGTCTGTGGTTGAAAAAAAAACATTTGTTGTTAAAAAAATGAAGCTTTCAAATTGATTTTAGATTTAATTTGGATATGTGATTTTAAAACTATGCATATGACTGGTGTTCTTGCAAAAATAGTTGAATCATGGTGTTAAAAATGGTTCTTTTTGCCCATATATGGTTTTTTGTTGAAAAAAAAATTTAATTGGGGTTTTGATATTCCTCAATTTGTTTTGGGTGTTTGAAACCCATTTGTGTTTTGGAAGGAAGAATACCCATCAAAAAAAAAGGGAGAAACCAAAACATTTTTCATACCAAACTGATTTTTATTGCAAATCGAAATTGTGTTTAAAAAAAAAAAAAGAATATTTTAAGTCTCTGTGAGACTGTGGAATTATTCCGCTGTGTGTAGTTTTCTTTTTTTTTAATAGCAAAATTAAAAAATATATATATATTTTTAACATCCCACGTGGCTGGGCACAAACCCCCACCACGCGGGAGGCAGCTGCTACCATGGTAGCGGACTGCTACCAAAGGTTAGCAGCGCTGGTAATGGCAGCTGCCTGCTACCTTTGGTAGCAGCGCTACCATGGGTAGCGTGAGCTCCCATGGGCAGCGAGGGCTCCCAAGGGGGGCCCACGTGGGTACCCTCCCCTTTTTGCATGATTTTTTTTTTATAAAAAGAAATAAAAACATTTTTTTAAATATTTTTTTTTTACTATAAAAAAAAAAAAAAATAATATTTTAATAGTATTTTATGTTTAATATTTTAATTAGGTTTTTTGATTATTAATAAATATTGGCATTTAATTAAAAAAATTCAAGTATGATTTGTTATTGATTTATTGTATAATGTTAAAAAAAAATACAATAGTTAATATTCAAACTCATCTTATTTTAATGCATATTTTGGTAATTAAATATTTAATTTGTCACTTTTGTATTAATTATTAATTTGTTATATTTAATTAATCGTAGATTATTAAATATATTCATTAATTAATAGTTAATTTTAGTAATTTTCTTTATATGCTCAAGGAAACAATTTGTTAATCTGGGAATGGATTTTCTTTATTTGGCTTCCCTAAATATGTATATTTCCTTGATCTATATAGGGTAAATTGGTTCTGAAAAAGACAAATGTGTAGGATTTACTTTGAACCAGTACGTCAATGATGTTTTAATTGGAGATTAAATATTTTATTTAATTGGTTAATGGTTGTCTGAGTATATTCTTGTGAAACTGGTTAAAGAACTCATTATGGCGTATTTATGTATGTTCGATGCAATGAACATCAGTGAGTTGGAAAACCAAGATCAACCTATACCTAGATGAGGTAGATAACTGCAATCTAATATAGATCAATTTAGAAAACTTGATCAACATTTAATGTTTAAATCAATTTAGTAAAAGATTGTATCTGCTGAATATTACCTATGCGAGTTTAATTTCTGTATTCGCTTTTGCTTACGTAATGGCAAGTCGTGCTTTGTTTGATTGGACCCGGTCGTATGGTTGATTTGGGTACCTATTTCAATCCTCAGTTCCGAGTTGACTGTTGTTTTGTGGTAGTGTCGTATTTGGTCATATCCTTTGTGAGGGTTTCGAATGATGATTTGTGGTTGACCATAGTTGGTCGGGTCTCTAGTTAGAGTACCGTCAGTAGTGTACCTCCTTGAGTCGTGTTTGACTAGATGGTTGTTTCCTCCTTCTTGAACTCCATTCGTCTGACCATGTGTATTCCTTGGTTTTTGAGTTCATCCAAGTTTAGTCTAGTGTCGTATGGGAAAGTGGCTTTCGATTGGGGGCCGCGCCCAAAGTGGCTGTTGGGTAACCCATCGAAAGTGAGTCTAATAAGTGATAACCTAACAGTAGATTAGGATGTAATCTCTAAGTAAGATAAATGTGCCTCACACATGGGATGAGTGCTAACATAGACTTGACATGCTGTGAGAAGGCCTG
Source organism: Cryptomeria japonica (assembly GCF_030272615.1). Classification (NCBI taxonomy): domain Eukaryota; kingdom Viridiplantae; phylum Streptophyta; class Pinopsida; order Cupressales; family Cupressaceae; genus Cryptomeria; species Cryptomeria japonica. The sequence continues at coordinate 470,807,501 of NC_081411.1, read as the reverse complement.
AAATGGCAAACCATCATCCTTGTCTTCACGAGAGGATGTGTGGGTCCACATGAGGCTTGGATGGGCTGGAGGTTCGGATTAGGTTGTCAGGGTAACCCAGCATATGGGGCTGGAACCTATGAAGACCTGCCATGGCAACCATACGAGGTTGTGTGATGACACTTGTCCCTACGTTCGCTAGTGTGTTGTCATTTTGTCTTGTTAGGAGCACGTTCGTGGGTCGCCCTATTGTTCTTGCCCTTGTGAGTATCGGTTTCATGTTAGACCTTGGGTGGTGATGGCTCAATTTTGTGGATGCTCTTCTGGACTTTTGTTTTAGCTTTGATTTTGTTCAGCTGGATCCTTTCCTTTTCAAGGATCATTTATGTATTAATTGACCGATGTGGTCGTTTGTATATTGTTTATGTTTTGCCTTGATGGCAAGATTGTAAATGGTGTAACCTCTTGTATTCCTAACCTTATTAATTATCAGAGGGGTCTTGCAGTTGAGAAGACCCGGAGATGTAGCCCTTTAGGGGTGAACTCTGAGATCATTATGGTGTTATGTGATGTTATTTTCTCATGTTTCCCTTATTCAACTTTATCATGTATGAATAGCTTATGTTAGAATGTATAAGTGGATAAGATGGAATTAACTTTAAATGTTTATATGCAGTTCTTTCTTGAATGCCATTTTGATTGAATGCATAAGTGGTTTAGATGAGATTTATCGTAGATGCATGTATGCAATCATCTTTTAAAATGCAATAGATTGGAATATGGAAGAATGCAACTTAGAGTAATGGAATATATTCAACAAATTCAGTATGCTTGAAAAGATCTCATATGTTTATGATGAAATTCTAGTGTGTTAGAATATTAGATGTATGGCTTGTATTTTAATGAAAAGCTTGAATGAAGATTATGAATAGATCTTAATGGATGAATCTTTGCTTGTGATTTATATTTCCATCTTCTGAAAGAAATTATTCTGATTAAGAATTATCTCGTTATTAAGATAATCAACTTATTGGATTAATTGTGTGAGTTAAGTGAATTGTGAAATTTAAGTAATCTCGTTGGGAAACTCTTTAGGTGTTAGTTGATGTCTTCTGCTATGTAATCTGAATCTTTGATATCTTGTTTTATCTTAATGTGGTGTAACTTTTAAAAAAATAAAATTATTGCACTCTATTCTTGTCTTTTGGCTTAATCCCTTCGGGGTTTCCTGGCAGGGCATTACATTTGGTATCAGAGCGAAGTTGCAAACACTGGGATCTTTGGTGTCGCGTGTGCCCTCTATTGGTGTGAGGTGTATCGACCTTATGTGTATGCTTGTCCTCCTTTTTGTATATAAGTGATTGAGAAAACCTTAACTTGTGTGTAACACATGTGTGTTCACACCTTGTTTTCACCTTCTTGATGTTGGTGTTTTTGAGTGATTATATGTGCATTGTGTGCTTATTGATGTCTTGGTCTATGATTACTCATATTTTGAAAGAGAGTCGTATGAACCTTCCCTTATTGAGTGTTGTACTCTTTAGACTAATCCATTTGGGTTGGTCAGTGCTTGTCTGGAATCTGAAAGTGCGTATCGTGCTTGTTTAAGATTATGATCTAGCTTAGTGTTGTCCACTTGAAGGACTAGTATGGCAAATATTGAATGCTTATTTTGTAGAAAATTAAATGATCATCACCATTCCTCTCTCTCTCTCTCTAGAAATTAAAATGATTAGGATATGTGTGCAATTATCTTTGATTCGAGTTTTCTTGTTTGTGAGAGAGAAAAGGGTGTGACTTCTTGAACCCTTGTGTGAGCCTTATGATGCTTATGTTCTTAGATTATTAAAGGGCTTTGGGTTGGAAGTTAATATTGGCTATTGGGAGAAAGTTGTATGTGTGCAATTAAAGTATTCTCCATGTGTTTTGTAGGAGTAACATAATTAAATTTTATCTTAAGTAATGTGCATTAATATGTGGATAGCTGTTATGTGAAACTGCTTTGTTTGTAAAAGATGTATAAAATGGAACATGTTATAGTAGCTTCGAGAGTATATTAATGTGTTCCACGAAAGATTGTTTTATGTGTGTCATTAAACCAGTTTGATTGAAGATTTATTTTAGCAAATGCTCCATTGAACTTGCTTTTGGGTATATGTAATTACCTTAATGTGTTTAGAAAGTGCGAATGAAATGCTTGTTTGATGTGCATGCATTAAGATGTATTATTTAGTTGATAGCTCCTCGCTTACTTTTGATCGTAATGTGATTTCTATAATAGGTTGCAAATTATGACATGTGTCTGTATTGTATTATTATAAGTGAGTGTTTTCAAGAGGTCTGGTATTATCGAAAGGACTACCTGTTTTGATCTCTGTTGGTTGGAAAACTAGAACATTCTGTTGCAACCATAATTATTGGAAGTGTTTTGTTAGGCTAATTGTCATCCTTCTAATCGGTAGCGAAATGAAAACCGTGTAATTAAAATGATAGGCTTATAGTGAGAAATTTTATAATATAGTGTGATCTGTTGATCTTGCATTTTTGTAGGAAATAGTTTGGTTATCAAACTCTCTTTCCCTTCTCTTTACCTAATCATAAGATTTTTAGAAATGGTATTAAAGAATGCATTGATTTAAATAGAATGTTTATAAAACATGTGAAATTGTACTATTGCATTTTGGCTTCATATTGAAAGATGAAAGTCCTCTTTGGGAAAAGAATTTGCATAGTTAGTAATTTAGTTATGAATGCTTAGTGAGATTCGAGAAAGCTATAAGAATGATGTTATTTCCTTATGTAATTGTGAATTGTTAATAATTTCAATACTTGTATCTAGAGTAAACTTGATTCAGTTATTTATATAGAAAGCATAATTAAAATCTTCCTTGTATAGATGTTAGTGTACTGAAAAGTACTCCCCGTAAATGTGACTAAACCAGTACTGGTGTAATTGTGTGTATTGTAAGAAACCAGTGCTTATTATATGTGCCCATGGATTGGTGAAGTAATCAACCATGGAGGATATGTTGCTTATGAGTATGGGAAACCATACTGTTTATGTGATGTTGCTTAATTGTTTCCCTACTGAGTACCAAACCTCGGGTTGTGGGTAACTCAGTATGTTAAGGGGTAGTATTCGAAGTAACCATTCCTTGAATAGTATGGATTGGCGTACGAGTAATGTCAGCACGAAGCGACTTTAGCTTCTCTACTTCGAGGAATGATATAGTTGTACTATTAAACTGTATCAAAGGTGTACTCAATACTTTCCCTTTTGATGAATCTATTTTATAGGTTTATATGTGACAACCTATTCCTCTCATTTATTTGAGCATATGGATGGTGATTCTTGTGTATAGTGATGGTATAATTTGGAGGATCCTTTGCCTTGTCTTCATGAAAGGTAGGGTTATTCACATGTGCTGCCAGTTGGTATGTGTTGGTGGGCATGTGGGTGGACCCTAGTCATGTATACCTCTGACTTACGGCGGATATCCTTCTAGATATGTCGCTATGTGGGATGTGACCTGCGCGTGCTTTTTCCGTGAGGTACACTACCATGCGGGATACGCCCATTGCGTGTTTTCTCCGCTTGGGATATTGCCATGCCACGTGATGATGTGATGCGGGGTGATGTCGAGGTGCACACCGCCATGCCATGTGGGTAGTGTGACTATGTCGCACCACATGATGAGCTACTGCAATAGCTAGTCAGTTGTTCCTTCCTTCCTCGTTGGTGGCTAGATGCTAGTCACACAGTGATGTTATGTGCAGTTGTGATATTCTTTATATTTCTTTGGGGATCAGCAATTTATTTTACTTTGATTTTGAAGGTTTAGCCACGATCTTGTGATCTTTTGCACTTTTGATTTGGTGTTGCAATTCCAGATTATTTTCTTGCCTTACTGTTGGAATTGATGATTTATTACCTTTATTCATCTATACTTTGGTGGCTAAACTGGTTTATCCTTATTGTTTTCGTATGCTGGTCTTGTGTTGAAATGTGGAATTCCTCTCCAAAGATGTATGATACAGATTTGGTAGAGTGTGTACGAGGAAGTGTTCATAAGGAACCTTGAGAATGGGGGTATGTGAGGCTGTGATGTAGCTAGGATCCACTACCTACCTATGTGTGGTGACTATCTCTTGGAGGCTAACCACCTTGCTCAACAAGGGATATTCACAAAGGTCTTGTATGGAAGGTAGCACCGCTATGGTGTGCTTAGCACCATCAAGCCTTGAGTGAGATATTGGATATTTATGATCATATTGTTGTTTTGAGATCGGGCATAGAGATGCTGATCATGCATGTTATCTTTGACCGAGCATTAGACATGCTCACATGTGGCCTTTTTGAGTTATGTATTCCAGTTATGTGGATGGTTATTAATTGTATCATGGAGTAAATTGTGTTAACTTGTCACTATGTTATGGGACATAGTCTTTGGAAAGGTTTTCTTATGCCTGGCAAGTGTAAACAATTGAGTTATTTACGTTGCTCTTATTTCATGAAAGTTAATTTGGTTGTAGAAATTGATATTTTAAGCTAGTTCTATGTTATAAAGTTTATGAAAAAGATGTATTGGTAAAAGAATTGATCATGATGGCATGTTTTCTTGTCATTTTTGGTAGATGATTATGGTGATTGATGTTTACCTTGTAATGCTTTAATTTGGTGTAATGAAAGGGAGAAAATTCTTGTTTCTTTGCTATGATTGTGGACAATTTCTAGAATGTTATAAGAAATGTAGGGATTTAGATGTATCTTGCCAATGAGTAATGGCATTTGTAGAAGATTTAGCAGTAATATTTCATTTGATTTATGGAAAGATTTCTATGTGCAATTTGATCTTTGTTGAATGAGTTTCAGGGCTGATGTGTACGACATGTTCTCCATCTAGCCTTACGACTTCCAGGAGTAAGTCGGAACCTAGGGGGGGAGAATGTAGTACCCCTGCCCTAATCAATTTCTAATCTCGGTTTAATCTTGGTCAGTTTATCTTAATATAATGTTATAGTCAGATGTTTGATTTAATGCATAGCTGTTGATGTGGTTTTCGCACTAGTTGTATGCAAGTTGTTTAGTGTTCCTATTTCATGGTATTAATATCGGGCTAACGCTTTCATTAAGTTTATATATGTATGCATGTATGACTCTTGGTTGCAGGAGATTTCAGGTACAACGCCGCATGAGTGCGAGGTTCGTCTTCACCTGGATTTGCAGGTTTGAGTGTACCTCTTTTATCCTTAGAGTTGGATTAGGTGGTGGTAAGACCCTAGTTGACCATAGTCATGCTCAAGTGAGCATCGTCAGTCGTCGTCAGTATTCCCTTTTTGTTTGGGTTTGCGAGTCGTCTGTCTGGTTGACTTTCTTGGTTTGCGTGCTTGGTGTATGGTTAAATTGATTAATTAGTCCTTAGTATTTAATTTGATTAAATATGTGTTTGTGCATTAAAGATTAATGGACTAAATTAATCAGGATTTCTTTATGTGATTTATCGTTAATTTGAATTGCTCGATTTAAATTGGAAGCAAGTTCAATTAAATGGTTGATTTTGAATATTAAGTGTATTATGTTTATGCCTACGAAAAGAAGGATTTAATTTTAATTGAAATAGAATTAATTTAATCTTTTGGCATTTTTGAAATAGAAAGGTTAAATTTTAGTTGAGTGAGAAAATCAATTTTCGATTGAAAAACAATTTAATTTGTTGATATAGTTGGAAAAGAAATATTTTTGAGAATTATTTCAAATAAAAAATTTTAATTCCAAAAAAATGAAATTTAGGTCAACTCTTCCTTATAACCTAGACTTTTGGAAAATTTTGGGGATGAAATTTTTTTTGGAGAAAAATATAATTTTGGAAAAACATTTTGGAGGAAATTTGGGGGTTTTGGGAGGAAGAAGGTTTTTGGAGCTTGCAGGTTGGGCTCTCCTTCAAATCTCTTCCAGGAATGCGTATGGAGGTAGGAATTACCTTATTTGTCTTCCTTATTACCAAAGAAATTGTCTGTGGTTGAAAGAAAAATGTTTGTTGTTAAAAAAATGAAGCTTTCAAATTGATTTTAGATTTAATTTGGATATGTGATTTTAAAACTATGCATATGACTGGTGTTCTTGCAAAAAAAGTTGAATCATGGTGTTAAAAATGGTTCTTTTTGCCCATATATGGTTTTTTGTTGAAATTTTTTTTTAATTGGGGTTTTGATATTCCTCAATTTGTTTTGGGTGTTTGAAACCCATTTGTGTTTTGGAAGGAAGAATACCCATAAAAAAAAAAGGGAGAAACCAAAACATTTTTCATACCAAACTGATTTTTATTGCAAACCGAAATTGTGTTTAAAAAAAAAAATGAATATTTTAAGTCTCTGTGAGATTGTGGAATTATTCTGCTGTGTGTAGTTTTCTTTTTTCTTAACAACAAAATAAATAAAAATAAATATATTTTTAACATCCCACGTGGCTGGGCACAAACCCCCACCACGCGGGAGGCAGCTACTACCATGGTAACGGACTGCTACCAAAGGTTAGCAGCGCTGCCAATGGCAGCTGCCTGCTACCTTTGGTAGCAGCACTACCATGGGTAGTGTGAGCTCCCATGGGTAGCGAGGGCTCCCAAGGGGGGGCCCACATGGGGTTCCATGTGGGTACCCTCCCCTTTTTGCATGGTTTTTTTTTTATAAAAATAAATAAAAACATTTTTTTTAATATTTTTTTTTTTACTATAAAAAAAAAATATATATAATATTTTAATATTATTTAATGTTTAATATTTTAATTAAGTTTTTTGATTATTAATAAATATTGGCATTTAATTAAAAAAATTCAAGTATGATTTGTTAATGATTTATTGTATAATGTTAAAAAAAAATACAATAGTTAATATTCAAATTCATCTTATTTTAATGCATATTTTGGTAATTAAATACTTAATTTGTCACTTTTGTATTAATTATTAATTTGTTATATTTAATTAATCGTGGATTATTAAATATATTCATTAATTAATAGTTAATTTTAGTAATTTTCTTTATATGCTCAAGGAAACAATTTGTTAATCTGGGAATGGATTTTCTTTATTTGGCTTCCCTAAATATGTATATTTCCGTGATCTATATAGGGTAAATTGGTTCTGAAAAAGACAAATGTGTAGGATTTACTTTGAACCGGTACGTCAATGATGTTTTAATTAGAGATTAAATATCTTATTTAAATGGTTAATGGTTGTCTGAGTATATTCTTGTGAAACTGGTTAAAGAACTCATTATGGCATATTTATGTATGTTTGATGCAATGAACGTCAGTGAGTTAGAAAACCAAGATCAACCTATACCTAGATGAGGTAGATAACTGCAATCTAATATAGATCAATTTAGAAAACTTGATCAACATTTAATGTTTAAATCAATTTGGTAAAAGATTGTATCTGCTGAATATTACCTATGTGAGTTTAATTTCTGTATTCGCTTTTGCTTATGTAATGGCAAGTCGTGCTTTTTTTGATTGGATCCGGTCGTATGGTTGATTTGGGTACCTATTTCAGTCCTCAGTTCCGAGTTGACTGTTGTTTTGTGGTAGTGTCGTATTTGGTCATATCCTTTGTGAGGGTGTCGAATGATGATTTGTGGTTGACCATAGTTGGTCAGGTCTCTAGTTAGAGTACCATCAGTAGTGTACGTCCTCAAGTTGTGTTTGACCAGATGGTTGTTTCCTCCTTCTTGAACTCCGTTTGTCTGACCATGTGTATTCCTTGGTTTTTGAGTTCATCCGAGTTTCGTCTAGTGTCGTATGGGAAAGTGGCTTTCGATTGGGGGCCGCGCCCAAAGTGGTTGTTGGGTAACCCATCGAAAGTGAGTCTAATAAGTGATAACCTAACAGTAGATTAGGATGTAATCTCTAAGTAAGATAAATGTGCCTCACACATGGGACGAGTGCTAACATAGACTCGACATGCTGTGAGAAGGCCTGAAATGGAAAACCATCATCCTTGTCTTCACGAGAGGATGTGTGGGTCCACATGAGGCTTGGATGGGCTGGAGGTTTGGATTAGGTTGTCAAGGTAACCCAGCGTGTGGGGTTGGAACCTATGAAGACCTGCCATGGCAACCATACCAGGTTGTGTGATGACACTTGTCCCTACGTTCGCTAGTGTGTTGTCATTTTGTCCTGTTAGGAGCATGTTCGTGGGTCGCCCTATTGTTCTTGCCCTGTGAGTATCGGTTTCATGTTAGACCTTGGGTGGTGATGGCTCAGTTTTGTGGATGCTCTTCTGGACTTTTGTTTTAGCTTTGATTTTGTTCAGCTGGATCCTTTCCTTTTCAAGGATCGTTTATGTATTAATTGACCGATGCGGTCGTTTGTATATTGTTTATGTTTCGCCTTGATGGCAGGATTTTAAATGGTGTAACCTCTTGTATTCCTAACCTTATTAATTATCAGAGGGGTCTTGCAGTTGAGCAGACCCAGAGACGTAGCCCTTTAGGGGTGAACTCCGAGATCATTATGGTGTTATGTGATGTTATTTTCTCATGTTTCCCTTATTCAACTTTATCATGTATGAATAGCTTATGTTAGAATGTATAAGTGGATAAGATGGAATTAACTTTAAATGTTTATATGCAGTTCTTTCTTGAATGCCATTTTGATCGAATGCATAAGTGGTTTAGATGAGATTTATCATAAATGCATGTATGCAATCGTCTTTTAAAATGCAAAAGATTGGAATATGGAAGAATGTAACTTAGAGTAATGGAATATATTCAACAAATTCAGTATGCTTGAAAAGATCTCATATGTTTATGATGAAATTCTAGTGTGTTATAATATTAGATGTATGGCTTGTATTTTAATGAAAAGCTTGAATGAAGATTATGAATAGATCTTAATGGATGAATCTTTGCTTGTGATTTATATTTCCATCTTCTGAAAGAAATTATCCTGATTAAGAATTATCTCGTTATTAAGATAATCAACTTATTGGATTAATTGTGTGAGTTAAGTGAATTGTGAAATTTAAGTAACCTCGTTGGGAAACTCTTTAGGTGTTAGTTGATGTCTTTCGCTATGTAATCTGAATCTTTGATTTCTTGTTGTATCTTAATGTGGTGTAACTTTAAAAAAAATAAAATTATTGCACTCTATTCTTGTCTTTTGGCTTAATCCCTTCGGGGTTTCCTGGTGGGGCATTACAAATATTGTCACTCTCATCTCTTTCAGCAAATTCCTTTTCCTACTCAATGTATCAACAAATTTGTTAGATTTCCCACTTCTGTGCTTCAACACAAAGGTGTAACTCTACAAGAATTCTACCCATCTCATATGTCTCTAATTCAACTTACTTTGATTGTTCAAATATTGCAAAGCTCGATGATCTGTATACAACACAAACTCCTTAGGCAACAAGTAATGTCTCCACTTCTTCAAGGCTTGAACTATGTCATAACACTCTTGATCATACATTTAATATCTCCTCCGTACATCATTCAATTTCTCATTAAAATAGGCTACTGCTCTTCCTTATTGACTCAAGACTACTCCTATTATTGTTCTACTTGCATCACAATCCACTTGAAATATTATTGAAATCCGATAAAGCTAACACATGCTACTCAGTCACTTTTTGTTTCAACAATTCAAAACTTTTGTTTGCTCGGGTGGTCCACTTGAATTCCTTCCTATCTCCTCTCATGGTCTCAATTATAGGGTTACAAAATGAGCTAAAATTTATGGTAAACTTCTGATAAAAACTAGCCAATCCATGAAATGATCTTACCTCTCCAATACTTTTCGGTGTAGGCCATTCAACTATTGCTTTCACTTTCTTAGGGTCCATCTTCAGACCATCCTCAGATATCACAAATCCCAAATAGACTAACTCATCCTTCATGAAAGTAAACTTCTTGATATTGATCAACAAATTCTCTTCTCTCAACCTCTACAAAACTTGTCTTAACTGCAACAAATACTCCTCTTTTGTCTTACTAAAAATCAGAATGTCATCCAAATACACAATAACAAACTTACCCAAGAATTTCTTCAATATCTCATTCATCAGCCTCATGAAAGTACTCGGTGCATTAGTCAATCCAAAAGGCATCACCAACAATTTATACAATCTTTCATTTGTCTTAAATGTTGTCTTCCACTCACCACCTTCTTTGATCTTGATCTGATGATATCCACTCTTCAATTCTATCTTTGTAAAGTATTTTGCTCCACTCAAGCAGTCCATTGTATCATCCATCCGAGGAAAAGGAAATTGGTATTTCACTGTGATCTTGTTTATTGCTCTTGAATGGGTACATATTCTCCACTCTCCATTCTTATTAGGTGCTAATATTGTTGGTACTGCACAAGGGCTCATACTTTCCCTGATTAAACCTTTCTTCAATAGCTCTCGCACTTGTCTATTCAGCTCTTCATTATTTGTTGGTGTCAACAAGTGTGCATCTTTGTTAGGCAAACTAGCTCTAGGAACTAAGTCCATGCAATGACTAATACTTCTCATAGGTGGCAATCCATCCGGTACATTATCTGAAATGATGTCCTCATATTCTATCAGCAAATCTCTTATCTCTTCTAGGTGTTCTCCTTCTGATTTTGGTCTCTCAGTCTTCTTAGGAATTAAGGCAAAACACACATTCTCATGTCTCAGGGCAGGCGTGTGTGGGGTTACTCTAGCAGGCGTACATTAATTGGGGTGGGTGGCCCCCCTTTTGTCCTCCCACCCACCCAACCTCTAGTAGGGTGGGCTGCTCAAGGACATGGTAGGTATGCTTGTCTATCATAGTTACACTTTAAGGCCTCCTACCATGGGTACACTTCCAAAGATGCTACTAAGACCTATGGCACTACTACATAGGACTATCCATCCAAGAATTTCCTTCCATCTACCAAATAGATTCTATAATTCATATAGACTTCATTCTTCAAATGTTCCTCCAAAGGCAACAAGGTTTGCTTCATCCCATTGGCCACAATAGTGTATGTATTCTTCCTCCCATCATGTACTTCCTATCTATCAAACTGCCAAGGTCTACCCAACAAAAGATGACAAATATCCATAGGCAGAATATCACACAAGACTTCATCACGATAATTCCCAATTTTCAATTTCACCAATTATTGTTCACTTACTAATAACTTGTGTTCATCCTGAATCCATGCTATCTGATAAGATTTGGGGTGTTTCAATCTCTCCAATTTCAACTTATTCACCATCTCTTCTGAAACAAGATTATCTAAACTACCACTATCAATAACAACTTTACAACACTTACTATATACCTTACATCTAGTCTTGAATGTTGGCACTCTACACTCTTATGAGAATAGTTGATGTTGTCATTGATGGCAACCAACTGGCAACCAACTGGCAATCATCTGTCAACCCACTGGCAGTTCCCGACAATGACAATAATGCATATTGGCACTCAAGTTGACATGGAATAAACTTTTCTTGTTGTTTTATATTGTAATTATCTTTTGTAAAAAGCTGACATGACATATTGTAAAAGACTCATATATATGTATGACATCTTATAGGTCATTTTGATATATGAAAGATAGAGGTGAGAGAGAGAGAGAGAATAGATGATATTTTGTATAAGGTAATATAGTTGACATCGAAGGTTTTGGTAATAGATTGAGATTAAACCGATACAAAACCTGGCATAGTTGATGTTGATCTGAAGCAGTATATTGTATTGGATTTTGATAATCCATTTTGTAAGTCAGTGAGACTTCTGTTTTGTAGTTGAGCAGTGAGCTCTAGGCTGGTAGCCTTCCTGCATGTGCAAGCCTCTCATTGTAAGTAATATTTATTCAATGGCCAGTGAGTGAATATTATGGGTCACAAATCCCACCAAGGTTTTTCCCACACTGGGTTTCCTTGTTAAATATCTTGTGTTATGGTATGTTCTCTATGTTGTCTTTGTTATTCTTATTTGCTGCATTAATTCTTATTTATCGGTACACTATTTTGGGATACAAAGTTCTTAATAAGTTTAAATATTCTGCTAACCAGTTAGACATTGATTCACCCCCCTCTCAGTGTCTTTGGGATTGTCATTGATTCTAACATTGAACAAATTCTTCCACTACAAAGGCTCTTCATCTCCTCTGGTATAACACAAAGATCTCCTCATCATCAACAATTCTCCATCTTCTGGTTTATTGTCTAATCCGGTGGGGTTTTCTTCCACCACTACTTCTCTTCTGGTAGTTTCTATCTTCTTACACTTAAATGCACAATTTCCTTCTCCTCCACACTTAAAGAAGGTTCCTCTGAATGTCCTCTTAGCTTGTCTTCCCAAGTTCTCATTCTGGTAAGCATCCAGTTCTCTCCTCTAGTAGAAATTTCTATCATCCTTCCAGTATGAATTACCTTCTTTTCTCACTTCCTTGTCCTTTCTTTGATCTCTACTAGTTCCTCTTACTTTGGTATATCCTCTTCCTCCTTGAGATCTTCCTTCGGTAAACCTTCCACCTTTACCTCTTTGTCTTTTCTCATGTCGTTTGTTTAACTTCTCTTCTTCCTTTAGGGCATACTGGTAAGCCTCTTCAACACTCTCCAATTTGATCATACTCAATTCATCTTGTATAGACATCCGCAATCCATTCAAATATTTTTCAACTTGTTCAACTTCATCATCAACATGTCTGGATCTGATATTCAGTTTGTGAAATGCTTTGGTGTACTCCTTCATAGTAGATTCCTTTTGTCTTAAATTCTGCAACTTTTGAAACAAATCCACTTGATAATTCACCAATGCAAACTTTGATTTCAACTTAGCAATCATCCGATCCCATGTATTAATCTTCTCTTTACCTTTTCTTTGTCTATCAACTTGCAAATTCTCCCACCAAAGAGATACACGACCTTTCAATCGAGTACAGGCACATTTCACCTTCCTCTCTTCTACAGTGTTTTCAAAATCAAAATACTTCTCCATCTCCAAGATCCAATCCATCAATTCATTTGAATCTAACTTCCCATCATATTCCGGTGGGGTAAAATGAGGTTTAGTATTTTCCATACTCAAAACCCTCAAAAACCTTTCCTCATCCAGATCAACTGCCCGTAGGTTTGTTTATTTTGTCGGGGCTTCTTCTCCTTCATCTTCTCCTTCATCTTCACTTACATATTCAATATGTTGGCCTCTTCTCTGAGTTGTCTCCATGACTTCTAATTGGGCTTCTATTCCTTGCAACATCTCCATCATAGCAGGGTTTGTAGCTGCAAGTCGAATACACAATCCGCCACCCTACAACAAAAATTTAGGACACACAACCTCCAGAATGAAACTTCACTCTAATACCACTTGAAGCAGTCACCAGTGAGGAGGGACCTCAAAGAGATCAATCTGGACCATTCAGTAAGAGTAAACATAACATAAACATAAATATATTATGGAGTCAATGCATAACAAATTTTTTTATTGTATGAAATTTGATTACATCCAACCGGTAACAAATGGCTTACAACATACTAGCTCACAAGCCTAGAAGAATAGGTCACAACTGGGACCTTGAATCTTATGATCTATCTTCTACACATAGTCTAGCTACTTGATTCTCTTATTGATTCCATTCTAATGCATAATTATAAATATATATATCAATCCAAAGGAACCGGTCGACCCAAAAGCGATCAAAACCCGAAGAACAAGACCTAACATGCAAAATAAACAAGGTCACCCTCCACCAAGAGATTCCTCAAGAAAATCCAAAGGATGAAATGTAGATCGCAAGAAAAGATCGGCCACATGCCAAGGAACACTGGAATCAATGCTCAAGTCTCCACAAGCTTTAGAATGGGTTCTAGTAAATCACCAGAATAGGTCTAGGCAATCGGTAACAAAGGAACAACTTGTAGCAGGAAATTATCATGAAAACTGGTGGCGATATCTTGTCATAAAATGATCCAAATGCGATGCAGTTTGGAAGCAAGAAAGATGATGAAGTCTTCAAGTAGAATCCAACTCCATGGGATCTAGTGAGCCAAAACTAGGACACACAGAAAGTAAAACTAAAACTACAAATAGAAAATAAAACATAAAGGAAAATGTTTTTTGGTTGATGCAAGATTGTTGTGAATCGGGGCTGTTCCTACATCAAAACTATACAAACAAAGGCTAAGAAATATGCATCCATAGATTGCATTATTGGTCAAAGTAGAACTCCAAAATATTCTGGATGTGGTCTACATTAGACCTATTGAATATGCAAGGTGGATATCAAATCTGGTACCTGTGACAACCCATTGGGGGCATAAGAATCTGCACAGACTTTCGAGATCTAAACAAAGCATGTCCTAAGGATGATTTACCATTACCTAACATAGACATGATAGTTGAATTAACTACTAGGAATGAAATGCTTTCATTAATGAATAGTTTCTCAGGATACAACTAGATCAGGATTGCACCAGAAGATCAACACAAGACAAAAATTACTTGTTCATGGGGAATACTGCTTGAACGTCATGCCATTTGGTCTTAAGAATGCAGGGGAAACATATCAAAGGGCTATGACAATATTATTTCATGACATAATTCACAATATCATGGAAGACTATGTTGATGATCTACTGGCTAAATCACAGACAAGAGAAGGTCACATGGAAGTCCTGGCTAAGATATTTGATTGATTAGAACAATACAATGTCAGATTAAATCCCCAAAAGTGTGTGTTTGGTGTAACAACAGGCAAACTTCTATGATTTATTGTTTCTAATAGAGGAGTTTAGGTAGATCTAGCAAAGGTCAAAGCAATCATGAATATGCAACCTCCATCAATTCTCAAGCAGTTGAGAGGGTTGCAAGGAAGATTACAGTCTATAAGAAGGTTCATAGGACAATTAGCAAATAAATTTCATTCATTTTAGTATTTACTTAGAAAAGTAGTCATCTTCAAATAGACAGAACAATGCCAATAATCTTTTCTAGTTTTAAAAGATTATCTTCTGAATACTCCAGTATTAGTTTCACCTACTCAAGGAAAGCCCTTATTACTATATATATCAGCAACAAACTCATCTTTGGGAGCCCTATTGGCACAATAGGATGATCAAGGAAAGGAAAGAGCAATCTACTATATAATTAGAACCCTAATTGGATACGAGCTTAATTACACTCCTATAGAATGAGCATGTCTAGCAGTGATCTTTGCATCTAAGAAGCTTAGAGATTATATGCTGAGTCATAAAGTCCAACTCATAGCTTGATCCACTCAAATATTTGTTAAGAAGAGCAACATTAGCTGGAAGATTGGCCAAGTTGGTCATGATTTTAAGTGAGTTTGATATAGAATATGTGGACATAAAGGCGATCAAAGGGCAGATTATAACAGATCAATTAGCAGATGCTCCCTTGCAAGACAGTCACCCGCTACTAATAGACTTTCCTAATGAATATGTGTTTACATTGACAAAATCCACCATGTGGAAATTATGTTTTGATGGATCTTACACAAATCATGGAGTTGGAGCTGGGATTCTATTCATCACCCCTCAAGGTGATTCTATCCCTAAGTCATTTAGAATCAATTTCCCTGTACAAACAATATAGCTGGATATGAAGCTCTCATCATAGGACTTCATACCATTGTATAGTGGATGATAAAAGAATTACAAGTCTACGGTGACTCACAACTAATTGTAAATCAAGGCAATGATGACTATAACACAAAATATGATAAAATGATGCCTTATAAACAAATGGTCAAAGATTACAAAGAATAGTTCAATAACATCACTGTTGAATAGATTCCAAGAATGCAAAATAAGACAGTCAATGCCATGGCTACAGTAGGGTTTCTACTACACATGCCTAATAATGAAACTCAATTCGAGTTTATTGTAGAATAATTGATGGTACTAGCATATGAGATTCCCTCATCAGACTATGTATGTTTAATTGTGGGTCCTGAATCCCCATGGTATAATGAGATATACACATACTTACATACTCAGTATATGTCTCCTAATCTGTCCTAAAATCAAAAGAAGACTCTTATTCATCAGGCATACAGACACACTATTATTACTGACACATTATACAAAAAGAGCCTTGATGGAGCAATTCTTTGATGTCTTGATGCTAAAGAAGCACAACTTGCCTTAAAAGAGGTACATGATGGGATTTGTGGTGCACATCCAAGTGGCTCGACACTATCAAAGAAACTATTAAGAATTGGATACTATTGGCCAATTATGGAAAAGGATGCATATAAATATGTACAAAAATATAGACAATGTCAAGTGCATGGAGACCTCATTCATGCACCAGCACAAGATCTACAACCTATCACATCACCCTGGCCATTTTCACAATGGGGGTTGGATCTTGTTGGTAAAGTTAATCCTACTTCTTCCAATGGGCACAAATTCATCTTAACGGATACTGAGTATTTTACTAAATGGGTAGAGGACATCCCTCTTACATACACTACAGGTAAGCAAATAACGAAGTTCATGCTTAATTACATCATCTGTCGGTATGGGATCCCAATATTTATAGTGACTGACATTGGACATCCATTCAAGAATCAAGAAATGAGATAATTGTGTGAACAATTCCAAATACAACAAAGATTTGCATGTCATATTATTTGCAAAGTAATGGATAAGAAGAGGCAACAAACAAGATAATATTAAAAATCCTTAAGAAAGTTGTCACTGATGCAGGACGAGACTGACATCTCCAGTTAAATCTCACTCTTTGGGCTTATAGAACAGGGGTACACACACCTACAAGAGAAACACCATATTCATTGGTCTATGGTACATAAGAAATACTACTATCATGCCCAAACTTTTGGGCAAAAACGGAACGACAAATTTTTTTTTTAAACAACATAAAAATACTAAATACTCTAATGTTTAAAATGGAATAAATAAGTTTTGTCTTAACTAAAGGTTGAATCAAGATTAAATGGAATGGTTTCCTAAAGTTGATTTAATCAACTCAATCATTATAGCATCAATAATTAGAGTAGACTAATTATTCCCTAAAAAGGGTCGTCACAACTTAATTATTTATTTTAATTAAATTAGTTAATTTCCCCTAATTAAAATTCTCCAAAAAGAATCGAGAGATATTAATTATCTCAATAGTATTTAAAATACTCAAGGCTAAATAAAATAATGTTAACTCATATTAAAAATAATTAATTGAACATACGCGAATACGCTTTTAAATTTTAACTAATAAAGTTAACCAAATCAATGATAATATTTGCCAAATAAATTCATTTCATATTTAAGACGAATTTTAATTCCCCCTAGATATTAAATATCAACTATTGGCCTAATATGTTTAAATAAACATTTTACTTTTTTAATAGAATCCAATACTTAAATTTACAAAAGAGATTTTAACTTAGCTTATATATATATATATATATGATCGTATATATATATATACATATGCATAAATATAACTACATAAAGAAATATGGTTTTTATTTAAGGATAATATTCCCCAAAATTAATTGTAGAAATACTTTCCTATTTATTTAATTAAATACAAATGGGTTCTACCCATTTCAAATTGAAAAGGGATTTCCCTCTCATTTTTTTTTATATTAATAAAATATTTGGAACCCTAACTACGGTTGAGAAAACTCTATAACTAAACTCCCTTATTTTTCTTTTTAAAATTCTCTTTATCAAGCTAACCCTAACCCAAAATTGGGTTAGGGTTGCTTGTTCTTCATTTTTTTTGTGTGTGCAGGGAACCAGGGCATCTCGCAGAGGAGACCGAATAAGGGAATGGTGGAGGGTTTGAAGGAAGGGCCGTGGGGGTTGAAGTTTGGAGGTGGCAGCCGCTGTGGGGCTCCCCATAGAACGACCGCAGTCATGCCTCTGGGTCACGGTCCACAGCGCGGTCGCGGTCGCCTATGGGTCGCGGCCCATAGTGGCAGTCAGAGTCGCCTTGTGGGTTCGCACCCGCAGGGAGCCCTCAGTTCCAATGGTCAGCGACCCACAGTGCGGCTGGAGCCGCCCTATGGGTTCACACCCACAGGGAGCCCTTAGCTCCAATGGGTAGCGATGCATTTTTTTTTGTTATTATTAATTTTTTTAAAAAATTTATAAAAATATATATATATTTTTATATATAATATTATATAAATGACATAAACAAAAAATACAATCATAGAATAAAGTTAAATGACATAATTGAAGGGTAGAATGTATTTCCTTTTTTTTAATGTAATTAATATTCCATTAACTGCATGTTGGATTTATTTTTATTTTTTTGACAGCAACATACAAGTCCATTTATAAATATTTTTTAAATGAATACAACAGTTTAGAATTTAGGCATAAACTTTATATAATATATATATATATATATATATATATATGTATATATATATATATATGTATATATATATATATATGTATATATATATGTATATATCTATATATGTCTATATATATATATGTGTATATATACATATATGTGTATATATACATATATGTGTATATATATATATACATATACATATATATATACATATACATATATATATACATATACATATATATATACATATACATATATATATATATATATACATATATATATATACATATACATATATATATATATATACATATATATATACATATACATATATATACACACACACACACACACATATATATATGTGTGTGTGTGTGTGTGTGTGTGTGTATGTATATATATATTTATAAATATATTTCTATGATTAAATCTATATTTCAATAGCTTTAACAGGCTGATTTCAAATAAATAGAATAGATGTAAATTTGTCTTCTATCAAAACACATAGTTATCTATTCATTTAAAATAACCAGATCTAGATTTGTTTACTTTCTACTATGCATGTATTTTCAGATTAGGAAAAGTTATGACAGTAATAGAAATTATTAATAGTTGCAACTATCTTCATCTAATTTATTTTGTTTTTCTTTATCAACAAGATGTAAAGCGGATTAATATTAACTCTAAGATGTCTATTTATTTATTTTGTGTTTAAAATATAGACATAAGCAATATTTCATTTCTTTTACTAATAACTGCACTGCAACATTTTATTTATTTCATTTATTTTTACAATAGCTAGTAGGCAGAAATAAATTTCATTTCTAATCTATTCTAATACCAATAAAGAATAACTTAAATATCTATAGAGAAATGACTTCATATTTTATTCTTTCTTTGCAAGATCATACTCTAATAAAAATACATCTTGTTTCATGATAAAACTTAGTCAAATACATACATTTAATACATCATGGTATTTTTTTACAAATAGGTAGATACAAAACCTAGCCTCTCATTTCTACTAAATGAGGGCTTCCCAGATACATTTATTTCCTTCTTTTTTTTTTGCAACTATTACAATAAACAATAGGACCATAGCTTTTTTTTCCAATCCTTCCCAAGCAAACCTACAATAAAAACTTGCAGGTTGTGACCATGGAGGCTCACCTCCCAACCTAGGCTTATAAGAAGCCACCCTCGAGCTAGGAGAACCAAGACTAAACATGATACACACAGTCAATACACATACAAACAAGAAAACTCACAACATTTACACTCCCAACCCAAGGATAGATAACATCACTTATGTGACTTTTCAAGTGGGGTGAAGGTGTACTAAATACCTAGAGGAGAATTCTGCAAGTAGGAGAACATAATGCCATTGCAAGGCTACCAAAAAGCACATCCACAAGTTCCAAACTTGTCACAACAATTCCTTATGTCCACCAAGGCATTCAATCCAACTAACTTCCCTTATGACCCCCATTGCATAAATGAAATACTATACAACAAGGGTCCCATAATCTCTTGTGAATCATTCTCTTCCAAAGAGAGCCTCTACACTTAGGCTGTCAAACAACCTTTCACCCCAAGGCCACTCTACCCTCCCAAGGGTGAGTTTGGCCTTGAAAACTCCCAAAACAATAACATTAAACCTCAATAACACAAACACATAGGGAAGAACTCAACATCTTCCTAAATATACTAAGAAATCAACAATGGAAAAACAACCACATCAAACAATCTTTTCAAATGCAAAGCAACATACATGAGATAGAAAACCAACCAACCTTAAATCTACCAAAAGGATGAAAAGAAGTTGTAGGCGAGCTGCCCAATCCACTAACTTTTCGTTCACAAGACTTAGCCAAAAAATTCCCAATCCAAGAACCAAACTCAAGAAAATCTATGTCTCCAAAAATGGAGAGTGGGTGATCAAACTTCTCCCTCCCAAACCATTCCCTAAGAGGACACTCCCCACTCTTTCCAATCCTCTTGAGAAGAGTGAGGGATGTTCATAGGTTGGCCTTCCCAACACCTTATAAGATCTCTAGCCAAGGTACATCAAAAAGGTAAAAGAAATTGGGAAGGGAAATAACACTCATGAGGAGGGTTGTCTAACCTAGGTAGGATCCTCAAAAGTTAAAATTCGGCCAACTTGGAAATCTCAACTTTTGGGGTGGCTAAATAGTCCCTAGGGAGTGGACACATGGCTAAAATTGGCCTTCATCCATAGGTACATCATATGGCCCACTAAAAATTCCCCTAACTTGACCCTAGGAGTTAGTTCAACCCTCTAGAAACTCACCCAAAGTTTACCTACAGATCAAACCTGAGATGACCTTTCTAATGGCTCCCTAACCAAGACTTTCTTGGCACCATACTAGGATAATTGAAAAAATGCATTGGTAAAACAAATTCCTTCCAAGGGACATGTCATTTCCAACTCACTTTACAACACATGTGTCAAGTGACACCACAAAAAATACACATCACTAAAATACACATGGCAATGTCCCTTTTTGGAATTAATAAATTAAACACACATCCAAGCATAAACATTTACACATTAAAACACATTTACAAATTAGGTGTTGTCTCTCCAAATAGACAACCCTTGGCTTCATAGATGCACATAGTTCTAGGCTTGATTCTCCAAATAGTTTCCATGGTCATATGAAATAATTTTCCTACACATCTCACTTTGCACATTAGTAATTCCAAAAATCACATATAATATTATCATATGAAAATAATACAATTCAGACATTGCATACAATTTCAATTATAATAATCAAGTTTCCAAATACCTAATAATATCCACATAAAATAATCTACTAAATGGCATCATCATCATAATCATCATGGAATTAAATCATTTATAGAGCATGAATCCATAATTTTCTAGCATCAAAACAAAGTACTGCAAATAAAAGTAAACGACATAATCATATCAATGTTATCCAAACACTGGATCATATAAAATCTATGTCCATAATGCATCAAAATATAGTATCAATAGTAGGTCTAAAATGAAAACAACTAAAATGCTATGATGGCTTGGGGTAGGGCCTCACAAATACCTATTGAAATAGAATTGTCATCTTTAAGAGTCTCCTTAAAATACATCATATCATAGGAAGACTATCAGGTTGCAAGATTACAAGAGCTAGAAATGCTCGATGAAAAGAGACAAACTGCTTTAAATTATTTACAAGGCTACCAAAACATAATGAGAAGGAGTTACAATAAACAAGTACTAGTTCTCAAGGAGAACCAAAGGAACCTAATAGAACGTGAAAAGCCAAGGAAGTTTGAACCTAACTGGCTAGGTCATTTTATCGTAACAAGGGCTATAGGAAATGGAGCATATAATTTGTCTACCATGGAGGGAGATCCACTCCTTGACCCTATGAACAACATGCACCTTAAACGATACTATATCTAAGGGCTGGTTTAGTTTAGGTTTTTCTTTCTGCATTGCATCTCATTTTATTCAAAGCACTACATCACATATAGTTTATTTCCAAGCACATCACATTCACAAATTTCATGGCATATAGTTTCTGCATTTACATATAGCAGTATCAATAGACAAGGAAACTGTCCAAGTTTACCATCTGTTTGCATTCAAGAGAAACAAGGGTCGTTTCCTTTCTTAGATATTTAGACATGAAGTCTTTGAGATATTAAGGTCATTCATTTTCAACATCACCCTATGACGACGCTTTACTTATGGTTGAGTAGTGATTTCAGTATTTGAGACTTGTTAACCCAAAATCTATAAATTTCTATATCTCAAACACATTAACAAAATCTCTAATTCATTCTAGACACCTAGTTGATCATATGACTAGTGAAAAATCTAAATTTCTACTTCAGCGCCGCTGTAATTGTCACACCCATGTAGGTTTCATTACTTACAAGTCAAGGCAAGAAAATAAAAAAGAAAAAGTGCTATGCTAAATATTCATCTCAAGGCAAAATAGAAATGATATATAACTGAAATATCATGCATGCAAGTGCGACAAAAAGCTTGACTATGGGAACATATGAGTAACTCCATCAGGGCTATGAATGCCTTCTAGCAATGGAGCAATATTTGAGAAATTACAGTCTATAACCTCGTTGGAGCTCTAAAATCTTGTTGGCTACGAGGCTCTATTCGAAATGCTTTTGAAGTTAGAAAAATCCACATAGCTAGTCATATAGGATGTTAAGGATCTTTAGTGAACACAAGAGTGAGAATTAACTCATTTGCACACACATGGGAAAAAGAAGATCAAAGTTTCAATAACCAATGAGGAAATTCTTCGTGTCTCCATTTGTAAATCCTAGTCACTAAGTGTGTTAATTTGGATGTTACAAGAGACCTTAAGGATTGATTGACTACTTATCTATGAAATGTTTTGTACCTCCAATTCAATTGGTGTATTACAAAATGCTAAACAAACACAGTCATCCTTGTTCGAATAAGAAATGCATATTCATCCTGCATACTGCATTAACTTAGGTCATATCAAAAATTCATTTTCTCCAAATGCTTTTTGTAGATCATCATGTCAAATAGGTGTACACTAGGGGCATAGCTGAAAAAATCATAAAAATTCCTAAAAAATTTAAAAAAATCATAAAAAGTCCTGAAAAAATCCTAAAAAGTTCTGAAAAATTAAAAAAACAATATTGAGAAAAACAAAAATCAATCAAAAAACATCCATATAAAGTCCTTAAAAAATACAAAAAACATTCAAATATGATCCTGAAAAAATCAACCAAAAACATCCAGATATGGATCCACAAAATCCAAAAACAATAAAAAATCAATCAAAAAACTTGCAATAAAATGTCTCGCAAGAATCAAACACCCTTGTAGATATCCAACAAATGCTTCACACAAAGTTAACAAAGGATACGACTATCCAGTCAAACATTTGCAATCAACTGATCAAATTGTCTTATCAATCATATCATATCCATATCAAGTGATCATTATCTAGTCTTCAATAGAGATGGATACACTCAAAATTAGATAGATTAGTCTTAAACGGGGTCCACAACTTTATGAGATCATACATTATCAACCATCACATCAAATAACTCAGAATGAAGGCACAATATTAGTATAGCTACTGATTTTTTTGCAGGTCAGTCTTTATCTTTTATCATTTGATGACAGATTGTGTTCCTATGCTACTCAAGGATGTCCACAAGTGACTAGAGTCATGATGGGCATTATCTTTTTCTTTGTTTGTTGTTTGTTGTGTGAACCAATGAAGTTGTAGGGAAATTTCTCTAGTGGGAGTCTATGATAGGTGTTGGCATTGTGTTGTCATTGATGTCAATCAATATTGGATGACAATCGGTATGGGAGATTGATGAGCAGTGTTGTCATTGATGTCAACTACCTTGGAAGGTCACCGGTAAGAAAGAGAATGTCATCCAACATAATTGCCATTGAAGTCACTAGTACACAAGTTAGTGCTGACTTGTATTGAAGACATCAACAAGAGACCGATATGGTATAACAACCGGTAAGTGGTATGTTGGAAGTGCATAGTTGCCGACCGGCAAGCAGGGCGAGCTTATACAGAAGTGCCAACCAATATGTTGTTGGATGATTGGATGTGAAACAACAGGATTCCCACTGGATAAAGATGTAATCACCGGTTGAAGAAGATATCATAGGATGATGAAAAGACTCACAAAGAGTGTACCCAAATGGATCATGTGTGCTTTCTCAAACAAGGAAGCCATATTGGTGCATAGAAAAATACAGATGTCAAGGATCCATTCCCACTGGTAAGTGGATCTTATTTCCCATTATGAATGAAATGCATTATAATACTCTGAGATAAGATAAAAGAGTTAAAGGTAGGTGATTGAAGGCTCACACTAGATCAACCAGTGAAACACTAAGTTGCCTTAGGTGCATGAAATCAGAGATATGCACCGGATCAACTAGGTAGGTATGTTGAGCTATCGGGACAAAGAAGGAAGAGTAAAGGAGTGATGGGTTTGTCATGTTGACAAACCAGTTGAGATGATGTCTGAGCTGATGAAGAAAAAAGGAATGGTAAATAGCTGTAGACAGAGAATGTTGTAGGAATGCAGATGGAGTTTGGTACCACCGGTATGCATGGTATGTTACCTCTATACATGCAAAATATATCACTGGTATAGATGTCCACTGGTAAGCAAGCAAAAGAGTAGAAGTGAAAGGCTCTTGTTTGATAAAGATGAGCATGTGAAGTGACTGATTAAAGTGTTCCACTAGAAGAGCAAAAGAATACAAGGTTGTAGGAAGACCGGTTAGGGTATAATCGACAGGGTTAGAGAACCGTGAACCCAGTTGTGTGGTTGCTCGATGATCTTGTCTGGACTGAAAAAAAAGAATTAGCAGAGGTGGATGCTAACAAAGTTGACATGCAAGAGACAAGTGTCATGCATACTGTGGTCGGTGAAGTGTTGTCAGTGAGGTAGGTGGTGACTAGTCAACATTAATGTTGATAGCGTGTTTCACGGGTCAAGTGCAGAAGGGTACGACTCGGGACTGATCAGAGGACAAAGATCTAATTTGATGACTTCATGATCAAGGTCGAGTGTCTAGGTGCTAATCAGGGTAGGTGAAGCTATCTACATGATCACTTCATAGGTGTTTGACAAGTGCAGACTGAAGGTGGTGCCGTGTTTGCCAAATAGGGCAAATGTGTTCTGAATGCAACAGGATTGGTGAAGTCTAATTGATCTGTTGTAGGTGTTCGATCTCTGGAAGGAGATCAGATTGGATTTTGTTTGCCTCAAAGGTGATGAAAAAACCTTAGCGCACTAGAAGTTTGAATGTCAGTCATAGTGGGAAAACTCAAGAACAAATATTTCGACTCATGACTAAAGATGTGGAATGATGCTCTAGGCCAGATGATGAAGGATTCAAAGTGAAAGAGAAGCAGAGAGAGCCAACTAGTCAGAGACTTCATCTAAGATCATAAAGAATGAGTGTTGGGGGTACAACTGGTGAGAGGGTTTAGCAGTGGCTTAACTGGCAAGATCAGAGTAACCAGTAAACTACAAAGTGAGTTGCAATGGTGTAAACTGGCGGTGTTGGAACCTGCATAAACATAGAGAAAGAGTAGTTGTGTTGTGGTAGTGACGATGAAGATCTGACAAGGTTAGATCCAAGAAGAGTTTGACTAGTATGGAGAAAACCGACAAAGATTAGAGTGAAGAGTACCAGTGGTGGGAAGAAGCAATTCATCTGACAGAATAAAGTGTTGGCAGATAGAATACAGTGTTGGTAGAGAAGAGGCAAGGTAGAGAAGAGGCAAAGCAAAGAAGATGCAGAGAGGAGAAGAAGTACAAGGATGAACCAAAAAGGTTGGAGTAGAGTGAAGGCGAGGAGAGAACTAGCAAAAATCTCTATATAGATGTGAACTGATGGAGAGACATATGTGAGAGTTACAAAGTTCTTTTGTGACAAGGATATTACTTTTGTATTTGATATATGACTTTGTAATAACTGAGTTGGAGCTCAGTGCAGGGGTTGGTGCTCCTTGGGTTGGTGCCCTAATTATTGTAACTAAGTGTTTCATTATGAGGCTAGATTGGAGCATTAGAGTCCAACAACATTTCTCATCGAGGTTTTTCCCATATTGGGTTTTTCTCATATATTTGGTGTCATGTGATGCCCCTTTTATGTGTGGTTGCATTTGTGTTATCCTCCCATCTAATTGATATGTCTACTTTATGTTAGATATGTTAACAGGTATATACACATAGGATAGAAAAGGGAAAAGTTTGGAAACCACTGATTCACCCCCCCTCTCAGTGGCAGCTTGTGTTCAACAATTGGTATCAGAGCCTAGGTTCCCATTTGATAAGCTTTCTCTAGCTTCGGTAGATTCTGGTATTAGAACATAATGTTTTATTTAGTTTCAACTCCTACTCCAGTGTTTGATGGTTTAAACTTCTCTATTTGGAGTCATAGGATGGAAGTCTACCTATCCTCCCTTGGGTTTAATGTATGGATGTCAGTAGTAAATGGCTGCCCTAGTAAAGTTAGTCCTTCCACCGATTTAGATGCAGAAAGAAGATACCAGTATAATGATGTAGCAATGAAGACTATACTCTGTGGACTCTCTGATGATGTTTCTTCACAATTGGATAGATGCAGATCAACAAAAAGCCTATGGGATAGATTGAAGAAACTTTATGGCAATGAACCTTGCACTATAGAACCTGTTTGTGGAAACAAGTAAATAAATGAAGCACATGTGTCTGCAGATGATGAAGGCAAATTTGTTAGCAGCAACACAAATGATGAAGAGGAAACTCACCTCTTAATGGCTCAAGAGATAGAAAATGAGAGGCACACATCTAAGAGTGATCATGTAGATCATTCCTACCAACAAGATGTGTTTGGAAGGGACAGTGAAGATGAAGAAGGAGATGAAGTCAAGGTAGATCTAGAAGGAGAGCTTGTAAGTGCACTTGAGGAGCTTAGTAGAGTGACAAATGAATACAAGTTATTCAAGAATGTTTTTGTTGTGGAACAAAACCAGTTAATCAAATCCCTTGAAGAATCTAAGAAATGTATCTCAGAGTTGAAGACTCAACAATAAGACACCAAGGAATGCAAGTGTAAAGATCTATCATCTGAGCTAGAGGCAAAAAGATAAAGAATATCAATAGCTAGAAGGAGAAGTGGAGAATCTCCAAAATAACCTTGAGAAATGTCAGGATGAGCTCAAGGTAAGAATCCAGTTTGATGGCAGTAGTGATGCCTTAGATAAAATGTTCAAGAATAAAAAACATTCTAAGGATACTGATGGATTAGGATGCAGTACCAGTGAATTATCTACAAGAAAGGAGACCTCACACAAATATATTCAATTTGTCTCCTCAAATAGAAATTGCAAGGGTCAGACCTTCACCGTTAGAAATGCTCCAAGAAAGAAGGTTGACCTAACTTCAACCAGTGAAGACATGATGAGGATGAAGACAAGTGTTGCAAGGAGGAACATTGTAGATTCAAAAGAAAAAGGGAAGTTGAAAGAAGATAGCTTCACTGGTAGCAAGAACAAGAGAAGACCGATCAGAAGATCCTTCACCGGTAGAAGATAAAGGAATTTTGCTAACTCCAAGTCAAGAAAAGTGTGGAAGAGATCCAATGGAAGGACTGCAAAAAGTGGACAACCCAGGATCCATCCTCGGAGAAGCAGAAATGGAAATGCCAAACCGGTAGATCACCTCATGTTTGGTAAAACAAGTTTGTAAGTAATAAGTCCTCCTTCTCCAGTTTTGGCATGTAGTGGATATAGCCATAGAGAAGAAGAATGCAAAAAGGGATCTAGGAGAAACAATTTAGGTTGCCATAGATATTCTGCATATGGGCATAAAGTTTCAAAGAGTAGAAATATGCATATCCCCTCTCCTGGTTATGAAAATGTTATATGTTATCAATGTAATGGATTTGGCCATAGAAATCATGAATGCTGGAAAAAGAATTATCAGTCCTATGGCAACCAGTGGAACAATCATGCTTAGTTTGAAAGTAGTTATAGGGCATATGAGAAACAAAGACCTATAGGGAACAAGAGGAGAAGTGTTCCTGAACAATCAAGGAATCCATGGAGACCGGTAGCTAGCTACAATAGCATAATAAAAAAAGGAGGAGAAAACCGGTATGATAGAAGGTCCTCCAATCATGCATTTGACATGAACACAATTTTCTTCTACAACAATGCTTTTGGTAGTGATGCATAATCTAGTAGAGCAAGGACCAATCAACAGAAGAAGGTAAGACCTACTCCCAAGACTACAAATGAGAAGAAAAGGGAGATCAAGCAAGTATGGAGGAAGAAAGAAGAGAGTAGAACCATGGACCGACACTATGCATTCAATGCATAGGTGATATCTCCTAAGGCTTAAAGGAGATGCAGGACCTCAGAGGAGTAACACATTGACAATATTATTCACCCCCTTGGTGAAAAGGACAAATGGAAGAATAGGTTGTTGTCAGTATAAAGGAAGGAAATGAGATGACAAGTGTGTGTAGTGGTTGCCTTGGCTACACACCTACAGATGAGAGATGGATCACTATTACATGTGTCAGTGGATGGCAAATTTGAAATTGGGATCAAAAGAAAATGGACACAATAAGGTAGGAGTTAGAGAAAGGTTCTCTGGTAGAGATGATGGACCGAGATAGGAAACCAGTATGTGCAGTATGTTACTAGTATGAATACCAACCAATATTGCAGGTTATGTAAGTCAATGAAGTCTGGGATCATTGCATTAACTCCGATAGCATGGATTGAGAAAGGATCATGACATAAGTTGTGGTAAGTATAATAGAGATGAAAGACCATCAGGTGATCATGTATGCACAACTCAATTGGTATAAGGCTCTGGTTTAGAACCTGATAGGCAATGAGGACCTAAGATATATGACTCAAGGGGAGTTGACAACCATATCTTCTGATTGTTATCAGACATGTTTAACATAGGGGGAGTGCAAGTGTCTATGGTTGTATCGGTATGATTGAGACTTTGGGATGTGCTCATCGGTCCGGTGTTGTGAGGTATTTTGATGTCTATCCAATTCAGGGATAACTTTAAGAAAGCACCCATCGGGCAAAACTGTAAAACCCTGGTGAGCGAGGCATTATTTTGGGGGGAAATATTTCATATTGATGGCAAAATTTTTATTCAAAGTAGGAAAAAAAATTAATTTGTATTGGCAATTTTTTTCTAGGGTGCGAAAAATTCCATAAAATTTTGGTGAATAATACCTTGTTCCATGGGGAAAATATATATTGTAGGAGGTGAATGTTTTTCATTTAAAGGAACAAATATATAAGTGTATGGGCAAAAAAATTTACTCCGAAGGAAAAATTATTAAGTGTATTGGCGATTTTTATCCACCGCTTGAAAATTATTTAATATGTTTGGCTAATATTTTGTTATTTATAGAAAAATATATATTTTATTAGCAATTTCATGAATTCATTGCCATTAATAGACAATGCACATCACATCACGTTGAGTCCAGACTTTGCATGATGTATCGATAAGCACGACCTCTTTGACACGTGATATGTACCTAAAATCCATCAATGATTTTAAATCTTCCGATGATCGTAGATCAATGGCTGAAGTTTTATTTCAACCCAAATTTCTAAAGAGTACATAGTTCTCCAAAAAGTGCCTGGAATGGAATTGGATTCTGTTAGTGTAAATAATTATTCATCTTGAATATTATTACACTTACTTAAGTTTACTTAGGAAATGCATTTCATAGTAGTTTGGGTATGAGACACTTGGGTGTTTGTGCCACATTGGGATAGTGTGTGTAGGAGAATTTCCACCTTTTATGGTGTTGATCTTGTTGTTACACTCCACATTCAGTGGGTGATCCACCTCATGTGGACTATTATATTGTTTCTCCTACCTACCCACACCTATTACCTACCTATCCTTGTTTCTTATTGAGCCACATGTCATGTTTGTGTGCTTACATATCCCTAGCCTTGCCTATATAAGTAGACTCATCTACATTGTATGTAATTTGATTTTATTGATCATTTTCTATTGATGAGAATATAGTTTATTCTTGTCCTATATTTTGTCTCTATTGTACTTTTCATTGAGCTCTTGATCTTGGCAAAATCTCACATGGTATCAGAGCCATTAGAGCATCATTGATTCGTCTTGAAGAGAAATTATTGTGACGTCAAGAGGCAGATCTGAGGAGAAACATCTTTTGGAGGCCTTTTTGGGCTCTGTTAGAGACCCAACCCTATAATCAGTATGTAAGGAGGTTGGGATGTTCACTAATGAGGTTGTGATGATGGTGTTGGGCAGAGAGTTTCTGCGTGATGAAAATAGATACCGTGTTAACACAAACATTATGTCCTAGTTGTTGGCATCTCTTTTGGACCTCGGAGGAGAAAAGATGGATATGTTGATGCTGTTAAGGAATGTGTTTAAAAAAGAGTTCCTTGGAGATGATGTTACTATTGTCGTCTTTACATAAGTAGGGGTGGGGATACCTTGGGTGAATGAATTAACCAAGCTCATCCTTCCTGAAAAAATAGTGGCCAGGCAATGATTTCTTTTGAACCTGAATGCGGAGCAGTTGACACGTCATAGGAAATGGGCACAGATTGGTAGGGACTTTCTCCGAAAATGGTTCCTCCTAGATGACTTTCTAGACTGTAGTTGGCTTGAATAATTCTCACAGCTTATAATGTCTGAATAATTATACATAGAGGGAGGGAGATATTCTCAGGGTAAACCATGAATGTGTTCACTGCCTGTACCCTAGCCCCGACCCCCTAGTAGTTTTTTTTTTTGGCTATTTCCTCATAACCTCACTCATTTTGGCTTTAAATTTTTTGAGGGACTCTGACATGTAAAAATTGTAAATTTGTGAAACATATATATTAATGATAATTCTGCAAATTCTAGTTCATTTCAGTTTGCCTCTTATGGATATAAAAATTCTTTCTATTTCATTTTATTATTTGTTGTTGTCATCATGCCATGGTAGGATACTTTGCATAATTTTTTGGCAATATGGTGGAGTTGATTATGTGCTGCATTGATGTCAACACTAGCTGTTTTGGTTGGTTATCGGTAGAAGATCTTGTGTTACTAGTAAGGGTTTGAGGTTTTACCGGTAGAGCTTTCACTGAGAATCTTTGATAGGATGTGCAAGTGGTGTTGGTGTGACATCTAGATGGAATTCAGGATGCAGAAGGTGATCCTTGATCGTGCCTCAACTGATTGGATACATCGCTTTGGCATGGTGGACCCAGATTAGGTCTGGTACCTATCTAGGTTATGGACCGATATCATGTTAATGTGTTCTCTACACATTACTAGGATGTTTTAAGGTTGGTTATTGTTGTTTTGGTCTAAAGCCGACATGACATATCATTGTAATATGGATGTATTTAATGATCTTATTGTAATATATTTTAGGTGGTGGACCTAATTGGTTTAGGCCTTAGGGTTTATATAAATTGATGTAAGATCTCATTGTAGATTGTGTGTCATGGTCGTGGAATGTAATATCATATGCAAAGGAGATTTGGTCGATTATAGGTGATCGAATTGGGTTTAAGTAAGAGGTCAAAGGCCTCTGGTATTGAGATTAATCGGGATTGTTATTAGGCATGGTAGATGCTATCTCTGGTAGTTCATTCATATGGATTATTGTCCAATTATCTTGAGGTGGTTATAACCTCATTGTAGTCAGTGAGACTCCTTTGTAATGACTAGTATGCTCTAGGAAGTGTGCCTTCCTGCATGCACAAGCCCCTTATTATATCATATACTTTCTGTAGAAGTATCATTTGACTGTGGGTAGGCTTCCCACCATGATTTTTCTCTTTACTGGTTTTTCCACGTACAAATCATGGTGTTATGTGGTATGGTTGCATTGTGTTAATTCTTTGTTTCATTCTTAAGTTTTATTGCTTACCAGCATCTATTTATGCTATTCTAGTATTCAATATTTATGTGCTTCGGTTAAAGGTTATAAAGTGGTTTAATTAATATAATTTGTTGATAACTGACTCACCCCCCCCTCTTAGTTGTCCACCGGTTATCCTAACATAATCATTATGTTTTGAAATAGCTTAAATAGTTTTGATTAACTAAAAGTAGGTATTTGAAAGGTACCTGAACCTTGTACAAGCTAGGAGATCAGAAGAACATGAAAGAAATGTGCCTGATCACTTCAAAAAATAGAAAGATCCCACCTGAACAAAAAGGGATCAGCTTACATAACATAAAAAACTAGAAATAGACAGTGAAAGGACATCACAACAACAACAAAAAGATAGAACCTAGAACCCTTGAAGAAATAGAGACAGAGACCTAAATACTTTTCATGATATCCTCGACATGGACAACCATTTGTTTCATGTTATTTTCCGAGGTCTTTAATTCCTCTAGCTCATGACCTTTGATGTCGCCATTGGTCCTTGTATTAGCTTTAGTCCTCTTTTCATGACCCTTCTTGTCTAGCTGATCTTTATCACCATCCTTCTCTGCATTGTTCTTAAATCTATTGATCAGGATGTTCATATTATCCACCGAAGCTTTGAGGATCTGAAAATTTTGATCTGCAATCTTCTTAACATTGAGTTCTAGTCTATCAATTCTGCTACCCAGATTGTTCATTTTATTTTCCATTCCTTTAATCTCCTTGTTATCTTCCATCTCATTGACCTTTTTTTCCATTGCTATGATTTTACCCACCATACATTCAATTGCTTCCGCATTGTGAAGTACAACAACCAGTTCCTTAACATGTTCTGCCAAGGGTTTATCATTAACCGTAACTCTTGTAATAGCCATCATATCAGTCTTCAAACTGTTAATATCCTTCACCATGGTTCTGATGGTATCACAGAAAGATTTTATAGTATCATAATCACTGATACCACTTTTATCCCTTTTATCCTCCTTTTGTAGACTTGTGGTGTTCAAACCCTCAATGTTGCCCATCACCGAGTTTTCCTCCCCCTCTTTATCCTGACCCTCATCCTTCTTGTTCTCCTCAACTTCCTCCTTAGAATCAACCAGAACAATGTCTGATGTCTTTATTATTTCCCTTTTTAGTGTTCTTCCTCTGAATCTACTTTCCAATTGCTTTCCCTTTCTTTTTTCTAATAATTTTTTCTCAAAGGATTCAGTTTCAGACTCTGAAATGTCTGAATCCACCACAATCCTTTTTCTCTTAGCCTTATTCCTCCCTTTTTTACTAGTCTCTTCTAAATCTCCCTCAGTCTCCGAATCAATGTTCAATCCACTGGCTTCACTCTCCGTAGTCTCATCTCTTGCATTTTTGCCTTTAATAGGATTTTCAATGCATTTCCCCTTAAGCATTTTATAAACTAGAACCATAAGCCCTTGGTGGAGGGCATTGTCACCTTTGGGATCTTTTTGAACCTCCTTGATAGTGTGGTCCATAGAACAGGCTAGGTAATAAGGCAAGCTCACCTTTTCCCCATGGCGAAAATGGTTGAGCAGGACAAAGTGATGACCATAGGCTCTAGTAAACCTACCATCCAAAGTGATGTAGGCAATAGAAGCAAATAAAAAAAACCTCCATGGCCTGCAAATCCTCTTTGGGGCATGGTAGGAATTGTTGATTTTCACCATCTTTCTCCTCTCATCATCCATGACTGGGAGCTTGTCCACTACTTTATCTGATATGGTGCAGTCCCTATAAAATTTCATGCCCTCAGTAATCATCCCCGTAGCCTCAGCAATGACCTCATCATCAACATTCATCATCTGGGACCCTACCAGGATTTTGCCATTTTTCTAGTTCTTGATGAAATAGTTGGTAATTGTAGGATCTTTCCCACTTAGCCTCTCCATGAACTCATTCAGACCCCCCTGATGAAGTATATCCCACACTTCGCTATTCTTTCTCTAGTCTGAGCAAGAGGTGGGTTTGAATCTTTTCTTATTACCTCCCATTTTTTTTGCACTTTCCTTAAAATTCCTTCTCTCAGCTTCAAAACCTCTTCTCTGATTTCTGTGGATGCCTTGTAAAAATGCCTAGAATCCATGCCAGACAATTATGATAAGACACCTATATAAATGCTCATTACCTTCGAAATAACCCTGCATCAAAAAAAGTGGAAGAGGCATTAGAAACTATGATTAAAATTACCACGTTGCCTAGCCTGGCTGCGGTCCAGATTAAGTAGGGATTTCATTTCACTTGCAATCTCACTTTCACCATAACTAGTAATGATGTCTTCTGATTAGCAAGCCAGGTTGGTAGCCCAATCAGCACAAGAGTTGGCCTCCCTATACACATGTGTAAAAACACACATTTTAAATTCCTCACTAATTTTCTTATTTGCTTTAATAGCATTGCTAATTGACCAAGAAGGTGGGAATTTCATATTTAAATAGTTGATTATGTTCAATGAATCTCCTTCACACCAGACTCTAGTGCATTTGGCTTCCTTAGCAAGGATCATCCCATGGTAAGTCACCATAGCTTCAGCTATATGGTTTGTCTAATTTCCTATGGGGATCCTTTTATGATTTTTCGTGTTCCCCATTCTTCCCTAAGGACCACTCCACATCCTGCAACACCTGGATTACCCTTTGAAGCACCATCAAAATTAATTTTCATCCACCCATTGGGCAGGCTGACCCATATCACACCCTCTCTAGGATTGATCTAGAAGTGCTCTTGACCCTTTAGTCTCAACTTATTGTAGATAAATTGATCATCCTTGTCTTGAGGATTATCAATGCCTCCTATGATATTCATATTTTCCACTATATTTCTTTTTATTTTCTCAAACACAATTTTAGCCTTAGAAACCTTCTCTCTGAAAACTCTGTCATTTCTCTCTTTCCATATACCCTAGCACATATGATGTAAGGCAATTTTCCACAATAAAGTAGTAGACTTATTCCTTGAAGGATGATGCCAAGAGTTGAAAACCTCCTGAATCGACTTTGGGAAGCCCCAACTGATTTTGAAGTGGTCCAGACATCTTCCCCAAACATCAGTAGAGAAAGGGCAATGAAAGAGCATATGATTAATGGTCTCCTCATTCTTCTTACATAGAATACAAACACCAGGAATGCTCATACCTCTTTTTCTGATATTCTCAATTATTAGAATTTTATCTTGAAGGGCTGTCCAGAAAAAAATGTTATTCTTAGGGGTGAGCCCTTTCACCCATGCCTTAGCCCAGCATGGGCTTTCCATGTTAGAGTACTGATGATAATAAAGAGAAGCCACAGTGAATGTACCACTTGTTGTGAGTTTCCAAATTAATTGGTCTTCCTCTTCAACCCTTACCATAGAGTTCATAACTTTGTTCAGACTTCCCAAGGACTGATCCACCTGAGATAAATCCTTCCACTATCCATCTTCCTAGTAATCACCCACCATAGATCCAAATCTTTCCTTGCACTAGTTCTAAAATCTACTCCACTGAGGATTTTCAGTCAAAGGGGACTCTAGAAACCAAGAATCATTCCAGAATTGGATAAGATTCCCTTTCCCCATTTTCCATTTTGCACCTCTGGCAATTAAGTCTCTTGTTCTAGAAATTTTTTTCCAAATGTTGGAGCCAATTGGAATATTTTCTGCTTTAAGGAAGCTTTGAAGAGTAGGACATTGTCTTTTATACTTGTTGTCCCATATTAGTTTCCACTCTCCCTGATTTTTATACCCTCTCCAAATTTACTTGGCCATAAGGAACTCATTTATGTCTCTTATTCTCCTAAGACCCAATCCTCCCTTTCTTATTGGTTTGCATACCTTATCCCAGACAATTAGATTCATTCTCTTCTTCTCCTCAACCCCTGGCCATAAGAAAGTTCTCTGAATGTTTTCAATAGCCTCCGCATACTTGGCAGGAATTCTAAAGAGACTAATGGCATAAAGAGGGATACTTTGAAGAGTAGATTTTAGCAGTTGGACCTTACCAGCTTGGCTTAGAAGATTTATTTGTGTGGATATAACATTTAATTTTCACCATAAAAAAATAAGAGGTCTATTCTAATTTCTTCTCTAAAGTTAAAGAACAAACTCAGTGTCACTTCTGAGATGACCTTTTCTAAAAGATATTTGAAGTGCTTGACAAAGAAGTATTTGAAACAACATAATGTCAGGGATTGGCTGCAAGTGATAGCATCCAATAAGGATCACAATGTCTATGAGCTACATTTTGTTTTTTTCTATGAGCTACGTTATTTCAATATTTTGTTAAACATTAGAAATAAAAATAATACTGTGATATTTTTTATGTAATGTTTCTTCCTCTATATTTAATATATATATAAAAAATCTAGTTCATTCCATTAATTATTTGTATATTGATTATCCTTGATTATAAATATAAAAAAAAGATGTTTATCTCACAAAAAACAAGTGAATTAAAAGTCCAACTTGTTGTAATTTTTTCTGCATAATTTCAATATAAAACAAAGTCCAACTAACTAGAAAATACGTGTCATTGAACACCGACATAAAATAAAAGCTATGGCCCATGGGATGATGAAGTGTCAGGTGACATGGCATTTAGGTGGCATAAATCCTATGTATAATGAGACCCACAGGAACTGACAACGTATATGCAGTGATATTGCCTTATGGACCTATGGTACGCACATCACTGAAAGTGAATGGTTAACATTTAGCCTTTATATGGCTTTAATGCCAGCTTGTGCGGATGAATTATGTGGTTGAATAGTGAATGCAGAGGAATGATGGAAGAGTTTGTGATTAATGCCAACAACTGCCACTGTTGGATGTCAAAAATTAGAATTGAGAGGTGTATAAATCTTGGGTGGATTGGATGTCTTAGTATCATACTGTCTGCACTTGCAACATTGTCTTGGGTTTCTTAAGTAGCATGGAAGCCAATTTATCCTTCCATACTGATAAGAAATTAGTCCCATTTCTCAGATGATTTATGGAGAGGAGGCTGAAAGGTTTGTTCTTGTTTAAGGATGAGCGGTTGTATGAGAGTCTGAAAATGCTGTTGGGAGAGGAAATTGTCCATGTAGGTCATTGCTACAGGACAAACATGTGGGCATATTCATTGATTGCCTCTTGAGGTTTCCAATTTGAGGACGAGGCGGACAAGGTAAAAGATGCCCTGGGAGTTATAATTGATGAGCACTACCTATTAAATTTGGATAGTGTGTGCGCTCATGTGGTCCCGAAGTTGGGCATTGTTCTTGAGGCATGGGTGGCTGGTCTGGTGGTGCCCTACCACTCATTCGATGGGTTGATGATGATTTGAAGCCAAGATGTAGAGCTCTTGCTTGGTGCGGGTGGAAGGCCTTCAAAATATTTGCAAGGTTGATGCAGTGTGATGAGGTTTTAACGGTCCTTCATGAAGTGGCACGTGCAAAGGTGGGTCGAGAGTTGTGGATGAAACCCAAGACTACCCAAGCAATTAAGTGACTCTCAGAATTCTATGATGACCCGGAGTACAGGCCGTTTTAGTGTTAATCCTGCTATGGCTGGCGATGTTTGATATTGTCTGTTTGTATCTTTTTCTTCCATGTCCATTTTCTCCCCAACTTTGTATGTATGAGGGGATGTCTGCTACAAATTTTGGTATGCCGAATTGGAATTATGGGGTTTTTGCATGTAGTAGGGTTTTATTTTTTGTTGGGAATGGTGGTTTTGGCCCTTGGGGGTGTTTTTTGTGGTGGCAGAACTCTGGTGGTTTTACTATACCACCTATACTTGCATATTTGTAATATTTTATTTTCAAGTAATACAATACAAAAATTATTGATAAAAAAAAGAAATATCATGCAAGTTTTTGAAATTACATATTTAATTCATTATAAATTTATTCATTTAATTCATATCAAAATCCTATTGATAATGGGACGGACGATAACTAACAATGGATATTGTCATTTGTTTGATGAGCAGGGATCAACGACTTAAGGTGTATTTCGGGCCGAATGCGGGATCTCTAAATTTTTTTGCAAACTTTCACTGGAAACATGTGTCATTGAACACCGACATGAAAGAAAGGTTATGGCCCATGGGACGATGAAGTGTTAGGTGATGTGGCGTTTAGGTGGTAAAAATCCTATGTATAATGGGATCCACAACAATTTACAAATGATACTATCGTCTATTGGATGAGCACAAAACAATGATGTGAGGTGTATTTCAAGCCGAATGTGGGAACGATAATTTTTTTTTACAAACTTCTAATGGAAGACTTCCATAAACCATAAACATTTAATTGTATAGTTAAATTCTAAATTTGTAATTGTATACTTAATTAAATGTAATAAGCTCTATTTCGGGTAGAAGTTGAAAAGGATTAAAAAGTCTTCAAAACCATTCCTGAAAAAGTGACTCGAGTCTGGTGATGAGGCCAAAAAATGGCAAAAGTCTTGGGACCCATGACAATTGACAACAGATACCATCGTCCATTGGATGATCACAGATCAACAAATTAGGGTGGATTTCAGCCTAAATGTGGGAAGTAAACACGTTTTTGAGAACTTGACCTGGAATTGAACATTTTACATTTAATTAACTATAATTAAGCTCTATTTTGGGCAGAAGGTGAAAAGGATTAAAAAGACTTAAAAAATAGTTTGAAAAAGTGACTTGTCACTCGAGTCTGGTGACGTGTCCACTATCCTCATAATTTAGATTGAAGTATGAATTTTTGTCCTTTGATGGCGAATAGATATTAATAATAAATTATAAAATTACAACAGGATTCTAGAAATTTTTCCCTTTAGGTATTACTTTTGAACTTTTTTAGTGTTTTCAAAATAAGTGAATCATTATCACATTTCATTTCATGGACAAATAAGTAAATCCAGGGAGATTCAAAAATGACGACTAGATTGAGGAATGCAATAGAGTCTGTTTGCGCCAATCTGGTGAAATAGAGATTTGAAGTAAAATCTAGAACACCTACATCCCGTGTTTTTTATTTTATTTAATCTCGTGGTTCAATTTGAGGGTTAGCATTTTCAGGCTTGTATCTAGTATTATTTTGAATTATTAGCAGTAACAACGATGGAAAAACCAGGAAGCAGTAGTTCAATAGGAAGCCAAGTGAATAAAAAAATATACCTAACCGAACTGGTTAGAACACCAGGTTTCACTGATGAATACCATGATATTTATGACCTTGCTATCCATAGTGAAAAGTATATCATAGAAATTAGATATGCACTGTCTAATAAGGTGGCAGATCCAAGCAGGGCAAAATTTATTGTTTTCAACACAAAGTTAAAACAAAGAACAAATAAAATCACATCGTGGGATGCTAGATTGGGAAGCATGGTGTTACCTGAAGTATTCCCTTTCCCTAAATTTGTCATGGTCCGTGCCAAAAATTATGATGAAGATAAAAAATCAATTGTCAATAAAAATATAAAACA
Organism: Cryptomeria japonica; assembly: GCF_030272615.1. NCBI lineage: Eukaryota > Viridiplantae > Streptophyta > Pinopsida > Cupressales > Cupressaceae > Cryptomeria > Cryptomeria japonica. The sequence continues at coordinate 470,768,273 of NC_081411.1, read as the reverse complement.
GGAAATTCTATCCAAAAATGAGGGAGAATTTGCTCGTTTGTTGAACCTAGGGTTTGAAGCACAAAACTCAAATGTCCATATTGACCTAAGAAAGCTAGCAAAGAATTATGAGAGACTCAATCCAAGTCATAGAGATTCATTTATCAGATCTATAATAATGTGTGGTACTCCATTGGATTGGAATCATAAGCCTCCTTATGATTGTAACATTTTTGCTCCATGGGTTCAGGATACTATTTCCTTGCTGACATTTTTCCTGGGATTGGAAAATGATAGGGAAGTGGGTGCTAGCCTTCTTGAAATGATTTTTGATATCCATTGTGTAAGTCAACCAGTAAGATATAATTTTGTTGAGCATGGTGTTCAATCCATGCAAAAATAATTACTAATGATAAGAAAAGGTTCCTGTAAGACATTTAGGTTCTCATCCTACTTTTTCTATCTTCTTCTATCCAAGTATTGTGCAATATTTGAGAACAACAATCTTCACATTGTGAACTATAAGATTGATGAGAAGACTCGGAACAGAACATAGTTTCCAATATATGAATGTACACCTAAAATAAGGATGCATGATAACAAAAAGAACTACAACAATTTTGTAGACTTCTTTTTGGCACCAATGTATAATGAAATTACAAGCACTCCAATCCTAGATTGCTTGTGTCTTGTAGAGATTGCATTCAACTCAAAATTCAAATACAATTGGTTAACTGGTTCTTCATGGAAGAATACACTATGTGAAGGTTCTATGGATCAACTATAAAACCCTACATACTTCCAATACATGTGACAGAGAGGGTATTTGCATTGGAATATGTACGACAATTGGAGAGCATAGATAGGCACTTTCATGGTCAACAAAAGAAGAGCATATTTCCTTCCTTGCCTTTCTCATGTGGAGGGTTCACATTTGAAAGAAAAGCATTCAATGTGGCACATAATTTTTTGACAGTTTTTAGCTTTGATGATGAGAGTCTCTGGCAGTATGATCCAATTAGTGTAGTTTAAGCAAGGATTAAGAAAAATGGGAACTCTTCAGCATTATGTCAACATGAAATTATTAAACCATTGCTAGAAAATCTTAGAAACATGGACTCCTGGGATGAGGTTAAAAAAGAGATATATAAAATTGCCACTGATAATAACATTTCAATAAAAGAATTGTCATCACAAATTATGGCATGGCACACACAGAGGACAATAGAACAGGGCATCCAAAACAAGAAGTCCTACAATTTCTACCAAAAATCTGCTAATATATCTAACAAATCTATTCCCAAAACATTTTTGCAAGAATGTAAAGACAGTTGTTGGACTCAAACCAAAATAAATGATTTTTGGACTATGAGGAAGAATCTTGATGAACTAAAGACCAGTGCAGAATTTGAGACCATTGACGAGGATGTAGAGTTTAGCAAATTGTGGAATATGGAGCATCCCATAACATCATATGATAGGAGTGATGATGAAAATGAGTATGAGGTTGAGGCCACTCCAACAAATACTATAGTCCCTGCAATATTAGGTGGATTCAATGAGTCCATGAAAGAAAAATATAGCAAAGGGGCAAACATTGTGGAAAAAATGGGTTTTAAAGGTGGTTGTCTAGGTCCCAGAGGAGAAGGCATTTGGTTTCCACTTGAGGTACAATTTCCATCAGATTCAAAATCAAAATCTCCTATTAAACTAGTCATTGGACTTGATTCATCAGATTCATCACAAAAAGGTACTACTCATTACCCTCTAGGTCCACCTGCATTTGTTAGAGGTTCAAATCCACAACCACCACCATATCATGGTATTTCCATTGGTGGTGAATTAAGTGCCATTGCCATTGGTGGGGAATCTAGGGATAGTATTCCTATTATTGTTCAGTCAAGTGCCACTGTGATTGGTGGGATTGGCATGGGTACTACTATTGATACTAGTTGTCTTGGTGTTGGAGAAGTGCAATAACAAAATATCTCTCGCAAGAGGCCACTAGTGGTAGATTCTCATACTATTCAGAATCCTATATGAAGTGCCACTTCCACTACAAATCTATCATTTGTAGCTTTAGAACAAACCCCTCAAAAGACAATTAAAACTACACATGCAAGTGACAATGGGATAGGATCACGAATGGTTGTTGGTACTCCTCATAATGCATTAGTTAAAACCACATGCATAGGTGGAACTGGAGCCTTTTCTATTTCACCTTTCAAACATTCAATTGCTTCAACAAGCCGAAATTTTCAATTTCGTGACTACTATGAAAAATTTGAACGCACAACAAATGCAAATAAAGAAAAAAAGAGAGCATTGCAGAGGGTTGCCCTGACTGAAGTTTTAGACGAACAACCTACAAGGAACAAGGTATTTACAACATATGACCCACACAAATATATGATGGAGTTCATGGTTGTTATGCCTCCAAATAAAGATAAAAATCCACCACATAGTCAGATAGATCCCTCCGAATTTCAAGTTAGTACCCTCGAAATGGATTTTTCCAAAGTACAAAATGTGGACAAAATTAGTGTGTCAAAAAGGACTAATGAACTGGTCTACACTTCACTGCTAAAGGTGGAGAGAGATAAAAATAAACTGGAGAAACAAATAGAAAAGTTACAGGAAGACCTGGCAAACAAAAAAATCAAAGAGGAAAGTAGCAGATAACAAGTGCAATAATTTATAGAAAAGGATAAAAAATTCAGGCTCTACAATAGAAATTATAGAGAAGGAAAAGATGGAGGCAAAATTGAAGGAACTGAGGAAAAAACTGGCTAAAATCAGTAAAAAATTTGATGATGAAAGAGATAGTTTTCAAAAATTATACAAAAGTTATGAGTCCGCTGCTGCCAAAATAAGAAAAATATAGGACCTATTGGATCATGAGAAGGAAAAAGAAAAACACTTGGAAGAGGAAGTAGAAGAAGAAAGAAAAAAATGTGCACAAATGAAAGAAGACCCGCACAATGCAAATGATAAAATTAAAACTTCAGAGGATAGATTGAAAGATAATATGAAAAATACAACAAAGTATATACAAGAAAACATTTGGGGGAAAATAATGCAGAGGAGTGACAAGTTGTGTGAATGGTTTGAATTGAATGAAAGTCTAACATTAATTTATATGAAAATCAAAGGGCACATTGAGAAGAGCATACATGTTTATTCAAAAGAAGATATGGAAAAACAAATTTTGCAAGTAGTCTATAGTACCAGTGACAACTATTTGGCATCCAAGGGAATTAATAGTTGCATTGATGCCATAATTAAGACATCATCTATCCTTCAAAAATGCTAGAAACTAAGGGAAACATTAGAAGTTATGGATAAATGTGGCAAAAAGATATTGAAGCTGCAAGAAAAGACAACTACTTTGATTAAACTTGGTTTTCCTAAGTCTGTTGACCCATCAAATAAATTCATTGGAAAAGAAGCTTACAAAAAAAGAATGGAGAAAAAAATGAAGTCTGATTTAGACTTGCTTCCGAAGAAGACGACTCCCCAGATTTTTCTGGAATTTATCAAACCATTTACAACTCTTAATGCGGTATTGGGTGAAACAATGATGTCAAGTCACTCTTCTAAATATGGATTGTTGATGAAGTTGCAGTTGAATTTTCATAGTCTAAAGAATATTGAACTTCCATCAAATGAAGAGTGGAGCACCCTACAAAAACTGGCACAAAAATCTCAAGAATCATAGTATGTATTGCACAATTTTACTGATTTTACTCTTAATTTCAAGGTTTTATGTTTTTTTTGTTTGGAATTTGGCATCGCTTGAAATAACTCTATTTTATGAATAGGAAAAAATCAACACTCATTATTGCTAATCCAGCCTATGAATCTATGATGCATAGTGCAAACCTTCATCCTGTAAATTTGTATACTAAAATTCTCCCAAGTTTTAACATTTCTGCATTTCTCTATTTCTGATTACTAGGTTTTGGGCACTGCTATTATCTATATTTAATTTGTCATGACCTAAATTAATATTTAATTTTGAACTTTGATTTTTGAATAGGAGACATGTAGCAGTTGTTAAATTGTTAAATTGCTAATCTGGCCTATGATGGCCATGTAAATTTGTGCTGAGTTTGTGATACTGACGATAGTTGGGATGATATATTTAATGTTCAGTGCCTTAGTAATTGACTTTGATGTTGATTCTTCACATGTTGCAAATCAACCTGAAGCTGTTGTTGCTCCCTTGTTTCTATAAAAGGGAATTCAGGGTCATTTGCAAAGGGTTCTGAAACTTTGTATCGACTTTTGCATAGAGAATCACACAAAGTGGTGTATTGAATGAATTATATCATAAGACTATTTTGAAAGAAGTAATGAAAATATAAGTTCTCAACATGTCTAAATAAACATCTATGTATCAATAAACACATTATGGTCTTTTATTATGCTATTTTAAATCTAGAAATAGAAATTTGAAAAATACAATTACAAATCAATATTAAATTCTAATTACAAAAAGTTGACAAACTCATCAAATATCATCAAGTTATCAACCGTAATAATATGCTTTTGTAATATGAATGATGAGATATAGTAATAAGATTAATAAATACCAATCTCTTATAGTTGCCATTCATCCTCATCAAATTTAGAGCTTTCTTGATTCTTGTCTATGTTTTCTTCACTCTAAGTCTACATACCTTCGTTGAACTACATCTCAATGCTACTAGTAGGTCCAGTACATGAGTCAATAGTCCCATTGGAAATTTGGTTTGAAGTGTTTCCCAAACTTGTTCTTTCACATTTGGACCTCCATATTTTCAGTGCCCTATCATCAAGAAAAGTGTGGACATCATACCTAGATGTATAGAACCTCAAGCAATTTTCCAAATTTTTGTCTAGTTTGTTTCTTAGCTCTGATTTTAGGAACCCCAAAGCACTAAAAACACTCTCATCTTCCACCAAACCCAATATCATGGTAAGACATAAATCAGAAAGCTTCAAATATTCTAGTATTGAATCACGCAATGCTACATTTTCAGCTATATATTTCAAAAGACTTGTTACTGATCCCTCTTCACGGGGGTTCTCCATTCTGCCACATTGTTCCCTCATTGTGTATGAAAAAAGAGATGGTTTCTCTCTAAGATGAGTTTCATCTAATATTGCATTTACAATTCTGATTAATAAGAAAAATAGGTTTTAAGGACCAGAAACCTTTACATAGGAGCATAAGAGTTCATCAAAAAGAATCCAGATCTACTAGGAACAGCTTACAAAAAGACTGGAAAAAACCCAGTCAATCGAAAGGATAGAAAAAGAAAGGAACAACAGAGCAGAAGAAACTAGAGAAAACATAGCACAACTAAAAAGACTTAAGGAGCTCCTCTGCCTTATTCACCAGCTAATCATAGTTTGCCGTGACAACTTTGAATTCTTCAAGGTCCTTGTTTGGCTTTTTCTCCTTCTTTTTACCTTTGGTCCTTGTTCTAGGTCCTTGCACTTCTCCCGTGCCATCCATGTTAGGTTCAATCTCCTGGGAATCCTTCTCCTCTTCCATTTTTCTGATGAGGATTTTTGTGTTGCCAGCTGAAGCCTTCAGAATATTTAATCTTTGTTTTGCAATGCTTTTAAGGATTTCTTCAATTTTATTGAATTTTTTATCAGTTTCCTCCATTCTTTGATCCATACCAATCTCATTATTTTTCCTCTTAGTCAGTTCTTTCTTGATTTGGTTGAACCTAGGATTAAAGGAGTCTCTGATCTCTTCAGCTTTAGCAACTGTTTTAGTCAGATCCTCAACCTGTTCTACCATTGACTTGCCCCGCCAAAACTAATAGTCTCAATAATTTGGACTCTATGATTGAGCTTCTTAATATCCTCCACAACTTTCTTGTAACTAGAAATTAGCCAATCAATGGTGTCCACAAATCCTTTCAAACCCTCAGGAGGAGGACATGAGGAGGGTGATTTCTCACCAGCGTTGTCTGTTTCCATATTGGAGGTGTCTCCAATAGTAACTTTACCAACTTTTACAATTCCCTGTTCAGAACCTTCCCCAATGGTCTCCTCCTCCACATTCTTGTCGAAGTCCAAGTTCTTTCTCTGCACCTGTTCCTTAAGCTCTGTAATGTTGGCATCATGTTTCTTCTGTTTGTTCCTTGTCTGAATAGAATTTTTCTTTTTCTTTTTCTGGGGAGACAGGGGTTCCTTCTCAGAATCCTCAGAGACCTCTTCCTCCAAGGAGGAGCTAATTTGGAGGATTTTATCTTTAGATTTATTCTTTCTCTTCGAGGAGGAAGGCTTGGTTCTCACGTCTTTTCTTTTCTTACCAACTTTCATTTCAGAGTCATCCAGACTCTCTTCGGACTCGCTCATCGAATCACTATCTGACTCCTCACCTAAAGAAAAAATAGAATTCAACCCTTCCTCCTCAGACTCTAAGATAGAAGGCTAAGGGCGAGCAATTTGGTTGGCTTTAAGGTGGTCATAAATTAAAACCATGATTCCTTGATGCATGACAGTATCACCCTTAGGGTTCTCTTTATGGGCCTTAATGGTCACATTCATGGAGCACAACAGAAAATAAGGGATATTGACTTTTTCATCATACCTAAAATGGTTCAGAAGAACAAAATGGCAGCCATACACTTTTTTAAATCTACCATCCAAAGTTACATAGTGCATTATAGAAAATAAGACCTCCCTTCATGGTTTAACAAAAGTCCTAGGAGGATAGTAAGTTTTACTTAGCTTAACCAGGCACTTTTTCTCCTTTGCCATTTTAGGATATCTTTCAAAGGCCTCCTTGCTCAATTTCTTGTCTTTGTAGTAATTGCTTCCTTCCCTACAAAGATCCGTAACCTGAGCAATGAGGTCCTCATCTATGGAGATTGATTGATCTCACATCTTCAGAGTGCCCTTTCTCCAGTTTTTATAGAAGAACTTAGTAACTATGGCATTGCGCTCATGGAGCCTCTCCATAAACTTTGAAAACCCACCCTTCTGCAAAATATTCCAAACAATCTCCTTTTGCTTCCACTCCTTGCAGTTGTTGGGTTCGTAACAGCCCTAGTTTCCTCCCATTTTTTCACTATTCAGAGTAGCAGGTCGAGAATTGCACAGAGCTTTAGGCAAATTTCTCAGAACTACCAAATATACCCAAAAAGTGTGGGAAGCGGTAGTATGAGTCTTGCAATAAATGGTACTAACATTATTATTACTCATAGCACTCCTTTTAATTCATTTCATCATTACTTTGTCCATTTATGATCTTTGGGGTACTATTGTATCGATCCTTAAAAATGATTGATTTGATGTCATCGGGGATGTGCTCTTCGCCCTTCCATGTGATCATTTTATCTTGGATGACCTCCACGTTGGCTACCCAATCAGCAGAACCATTAGCTTCATGATAAATATGAGATATGAAGCATTTCTCAAAAGTATTGATGAGATCTCTAGTAGCCTTTATTATGTTATTGATAGTCCATGAAGGCTTAGAGGTTCCCTTTAAGCATTTGATGATGTTATTAGAATCCCCTTCTATCCATAGATAGGGACAATTCCATCTTTTGGCCAGGAGAATACCTTGGAGTGCAACCATTTCTTCTACCTTGTGGTTAGTTTGACTCCCTATAGGAACAACAATCATTTTCTTATAGTTACCATTTTCATCTCTAAGGATTGCACCACATCCTGCAAGACTAGGTTTGCCTTTTGCAGCACCGTCAAAGTTGACTTTGAGCCAACCATGTGGGGGAGTATGCCATGTAGCTTCAAGTATTTTGTTTAGAGTGGGCTCAGGACTACCAGCATACTTCAGATTCCAGGAACTTAATATGTGAGTTTCCATGGGGTTGGCAGAAATGCAAGGATTCCCAATGAGTCCAATGTTCTCCACAATAGCCCATTGAATTTTATGGAAAACAACATCCTGGGTGAGAGAAGTGTCCCTGAAGATGTAGTTGTTCCTTTCTTTCCATATTCCCCATAGAATATGAGGGAGAGATAGCTGCCACAAAGATCTCAAAAACAGGTTAGCCTAGTGATAATTCCAAGAATGGAACAAATCACTGATAGTGTTAGGAAAAACCTAATCAATGCAAAAATTCTTAAGAAGTCTTTCCCAAATTGAAGCAGTAAAGGAGCAATGGATAGCCAAATGGTCCACAGACTCTTTCTCCTTGAGACAAAGAGCACATCTATTAGGGAAAGAAAATCCTCTACCCTTTAGATTGTCTAAGGTCAAGATTTTGTTTTGAAGGATAGTCCAAAAGAAAAAAATGATTTTAGGGATTAAACCCTTTATCCAAGCTTTAGACCAAAAAGGATTCTTAGAGAGGGCTGGGGAAAGAAAACCATACATTGAAGAGACAATGATGTTGCCTTTAGAATCAAATTTCCAAATAAGGGAGTCTTCTTCTTTATTCAGCCAGATAGAGGAAAGATGGTTCTTAAGATTAATAAGGCCTGGGTGAATACTTTCAATGTTCTTCCATTTATCACCTATCCAATACCCTTCAACCAGAGGGCCATAGATTCTAATACAAGAGGGAGAAAAAGGGGCCCATTCAGGGATATCTACCAAAGGTTTATCGAAGAGCTAGGGATCTTCCCAAAATCTAACTTTCCTACCATTGCCAACATTCCATTTAACCCCTTTGGCAATGCTATCTTTACACTTAAAGGCATGATTCTAGATATGGGACCCATTCATACTAAAATTAGAATTGATGAAAGCTGGAAGAGAGGAAGACAAAAGAGAATACTTACTTCTCCAGATTTTGCACCATTCACTGTCAGAGTGGAACAGTCTCCAAACCCGTTTAGACAAGAGAGCTTCATTGAGGGTCAGGATTCTTCTTAGGCCTAGGCCTCCATTACTTTTTAGTCTGCAAAACTTTTCCCAAGCCACGAGACATTCTTTTCTTTTCCTCAACCCCTGACCAAAGAAAATTTTTCTTAATTTTCTAAATTGCTTTAACATACTTAACAGGAATTATGAAGATGCTAAGGGCATAAATAGGAATGCTTTGATGGGAGGATTTTAGAAGTTGGAGCTTTCCAGCCTGACTTAAAAGGGCACTTTTCCATCCAGCAATTTTTTTTTGAAATTTGTCCACCAAAGAACTCCAAAAGGAATCAGGTGGTGCAATGCCCAGAGGGAGACCAAGGTAAGTGGCCAAAAGATCAGCAATCCAACATTAAAAAATTCTGCTAATTCTATGTTGTCTCCTCTGAGGAGTGTTGATGAAAAACACTTCTCTTTTAACCCAATTGATAAGTTGGCCAGAAGAAGATGCAAACTTACACAGGTGTCCTTGAGAGTTTTGGCTTATGAGATGCTTGAGTCCCCCATGATAATGGTATCATCCACAAACTATTGGTGGGAGCATGTATGATCAACTGACAAAGGTTGGATTCCCTTGAACATTCCTCTCATCACCATACTTTCCATAGATCTACCAAAACATTTAGCCATAATTATGAAGAGGATAGGAGGAATGGGATCCCCTTGCCTTAGTCCTCTAGAGGCTTGAAAGAAGGTGGAGGGAGATCCATTGATGAGAATAGTAAAGGAGGCAGTGGTAATAAGTTGTTTGAAGAGATCCACACATTTGGTAGAGAATCCATATGCCAAAAGAACCTTCACAAGGAAAGACCAATCAACCTGATCATAGGCCTTTGAGAGATCAAGCTTAAGGATAAAACCCTATTTCTTAGCCATAACTAGCGAATTAATATTCTCATGAATAGTTATTATGTAGTCAAGGATTTGTCTTCCTAGCACAAAACTATTTTGCTGGTGCTTAATCAGAGGAGGAAGAATAGTCAGGAGTCTGGAGGTAAGGACCTTAGAAATAATTTTATAAAAAGAGTTGCATAAGCTTATAGGCCTAAACTTATCCATGGAGTTAGCACCTTGAATTTTGGGGATTAATGCAATGAAGGTACCATTGATCTCTTTCAAAAGTCTTCTAGTACCAAAAAATTCTTTGACGCCATTTGAGATATCTTTCCCAAGAATATCCCAGAATTCTTGGAAGGAAGAAGAACATGGGGAAGCCATCAGGTCTGGGTGCTTTGTTACCATCTGCTCATCAATGGGGAAAGGAATATTATTAAGGAAAGAGCTTTGAGCATCAACATCCAGTCTATGATCCCTACAAAGGAGATCAACAAAGAATCTTTTGGCCTCTTTTCTTATCTCTTCCTCCATAACCAACTCTCCATTGTCCACAACCAGTTTAGTGATCCTGTTTGCCGCTTTATGTTTAATTTTCGACATGTGAAATAATCTTGTGTTCTTGTCACCTTCCTTCAGCCAAGTACATCTTGATCTTTGTTTCCAAAATGTTTCTTCTTTAGCAATGATTTCATGGTATTTTTTGAGGATTTCATTTTCTTCAACAATTGACAGTAGAGAAACCATTCTTCTAAATTTGAGCCTGCATTTTATGGAGGTCTTCCTGAATTTTACCTTTGGCCACAAAAATATTCCCAAAGTTGGTTTTGTTCCATAACCTTATGTTGTCTTTGATACTTTTGAGTTTCTTCACTACTCTATACATAGCGGTGCCCTCAACTTTGATGTTCCACCATTCCTAAATTTTAAGAATGAGGTTAGGATGAAGTGTCCACATTTTTTCAAATCTAAAAGGAAAATTCCTTCTTCTATTTATTGGGTTAGGATACAAAAGTTATAGGATAATGGTCAGACCCAACCTGGATATGAGTAGATAGGGAACAATAATAATGTTTGTGTAGACACCCAAAAATGGTCAACGCTTGCGGGATCATACTTTAACATTTGCGCATTGCCTCATTTTAGGTTTTTGCGTCGCATTAACATTTCTCCTATGATATGCACTTGGTCTTTATCATTTGTGAACATCGAGTCATTCTTCTACATTTGTCATTTATCTCGCTCTCGAATTTGGTCTTGTTGACAACACTATCCAATCATGATTTTGATCGAGCTTATCTTGTTGCATCAATGTGCGTGCTAATTTGTCATCATTTTGGACATTGTCAATCCTAATTAGGGTTTTGTCCTCCTGTCAATCTTGCGATCGATTTGTCATCAATCATTGCTCTCTTATCAATCTTATCATCAATCTTATCATTTTGGACATCGTCAATCCTAATTAGGGTTTTGACCTCTTTTTAAATCTTGTCGATTTATCATCAATCCTTCAATTTTGTCATTTTAACGATCGATTTGTCATCAATCATTGTCATATTCAATCTTGTCATCTTGCGATCGATTTTTCATCGATCGTGGTCATTATCTTGTCATTTTGCAATCTATTTGTTATCGATTTTTGTCCTCTTTTCGATCTCGTCATTTTGCAATCATTTTGCTATCGATCATTGTTTGTCTTAATTATGTCAATTTGGATCAATTTGTCATTGTTCCTCATCAATTGGCGCATTTATCAATCAAATCATTTTGTCGCATTGGTCATTTATCAATCCAAAATCATGACATTAATTATCTTCAATCAAGACCTAATTGTCATTTTTGCATTTCTAATTCGTCCTCTAGGGTTTTATGATTTATTCATTTAACCTAATTTCTCATTTCTTCCTCTAGGATTACTAAATTATTTATTAATCCTAGGTCTTCTCATTACAATTAAATCTTTATTTAATTGGCTAATTATTCTTCCTCTTGTAAATTAATTAATAAATGACAAATTGTTAATTAATTTACCTAATTTCTAATTTCCTAATTTCCTATTTTTCCATCAATTTCTAATTCCTAATTGTCATCAATTTCAATTTTCTAAATTTCAAATTCCTCCTATTTCTCTCCTAATTCTATGGGAATGACATTTCAATTTGTCATGAAATTGTCATAATTGATAATCAATCAATTTTGACATGGAATGTGTCATAATTTGTCATCAATTAACAATCAATCAAATTATGCATGGAAAGTGCATAATTTGTCATAATTTGTCATATTGATTTGCAATTTCCATTTGAATTGCATCATGCCAATCTTGTCATTTATCCAATTCTTCTATAAATTGGATGATTTTCTTCAATCAAACCCCTTCGAAACCTTCATGAATCCTGAATTTCTATCAAACTACCGAATTTTCATTTCTAGTACTCTTGAGCTTTTTGCTTTCAATTGTGTGAGCACTTGTAGGTGAGATCCACAAACCCATTGAAGAGGAAAGAACAACAATGGAGCCGCATGGAAGAAGCATCCGAATTGTTATATGGTTTGCATGACATTTTCTTTTAAATGCTTTGTTTTTGTGCCTCTATTGAATGTGCTTTGGAATTAGGTTCATTTCAATGAGTGTTCTTTTGATTGAGCTATCATGTCTTGTCTTTTGATCTACTTGCTTTGATGATTCCTAATTTCTACGCTACAGTTTGTACTAATCATCAAAAATAAGAGCTCTATCAAGGTGAACTTGAATAAGGTCATTTCTAGTCCTCCTGTTAGTCCAAGTGTAATTGCATCCTTGTATATCCACATCATTGAGAGCTTGAGAGTTTATAAAGTCCATGAGGGCTAGTCTACTTTCCAGCTAAGAAGGGCTTCGTCCAAATTTTTCCTCCTCTCTCAAGGGAGTGTTGAAGTCTCCCATGGCCAACCAACTTAAATTCTTAAAGTTGTCCCTAATTTCCATTAATGTTTTCCAAAAATTGCTTCTAGCTTTCAAGGTATTAGGAGCATAAATATTAGTGTGGATCCAAGATGTTCCATATTTTAAATGCTTAAATTTTATGCAACAGAAATTGTTTTCTTTTATAAGAACTTGACCTTTAACGCTATTGAGATTCCAAATGGTTGCAATGCCTCTGGAGGCACCTTTCGAGCTACCACCACTAATGCTACCAAATTTAAAGAACTTCAAAGATTCTACCTTATCTTTACTCATCTTAGTTTCTTGAATAAGAAAAGTATTAAGTTTTCTATCCCTTATCATATTCCTAATAATATCATGCTTATGGGGATTATTTAGTCCTCTTATATTCCAAGAGATGATCTTCATAGTTACTTACCAATTCCTAGCTCCATTAGAGTCTTCTGAGTCCCATCTGCTATATTTTTGTTGGCCTCCTTGTCTCTGACTTTATGGTTTGAAGGTCATCCTGGAGAAGAAGAAACATACCCGACATCAGCTTGGGCAATTCTGCTAGAATTCCTTAATTGGGAAGCCGAGGGGGTGGTTCCTTTCTTATTCCTGTATTTTGGTATTTTCCAGTCAACTTCTTTCTCAAGAACAACTTCAGGGTTACTGGGAATTCTGGAAATTTCTTCTTTATCACCCCATTTAGGAAATTTGGAGTTCGGTGAAGTACTATTGACTGTTTTTAGAAATTTGATCTGAATCCAAGAGATTCATTCCCAATATAGCACATTTCTAGGCTTCTTGCATTTCAGAGCTGATCAAAAGTGGGGAAAAGTCAGTCTTTTGTTCTTGAGAGCTAGTGATCTCCCCTTCCTTGGGTTGTTCCTCTCCATTGGGTGCTTCCTTTCTACCAAAAGTAGCAGCAATGACCATCTCATCTATTTCTTGTGAGGATTTAGGATGTCCTTTAGATTCCTTTATTTGGATCTGCCCTTCCAGGGGGTTGTTCACTTTTGTTAACTCCTTCCTTAGGACTTCCTGAGTGGGGAGGTTAGAGACAGGGGTTGAGGGTACCACTTCGTTGTTTTCCCCCAAGGGTCCAAAGTAGTTATTATCAACATAGTTAGCTTCCTTACTTTCTGAGTTTTTGACTTACCCTACCTTTTTTTTTCTGGAGCCTTTTTACTCTCAGCCAAGGGTTTTGCTTGCTTAAGCTCCCCTTTAGGCTTGAGAGGACAAGATTTAGCCCAGTGACCTACTTTCTTGTAGTGGAAACAAGCAAAGGGGATAGATTCATATTCTATCAGTTGCTTCCACGTTCCCATTTTTGACACAATGTCTATCTCTTCTAGCATATTTGTATCATGAGCTATCCCTACACAAAATCCAGCATCAGTAAGCCTCCTTTTTGAGGCTGTGACTGGGTCTATTGAGAGGAGCTTGCCAAAGGAGCTTGCTATTCCAGAGAAAATTCTTTATGCCCAATACTCAAGAGGCAAACCTGGTAATTTTACCCAAACTGGGACCTGTACCAGAAGAGAATCATTCATGTTAAGATTCGGATGCCATTTCCGAAGGACCAATGCTGTCTTTCCAACCATCCAGGGACTACCACAGAGAATCATTGTTTTATATTCTTCACATGAGAAAACAAAGGTAAGGAGGCCTTTGGGCAAGGCCGCAATTTTGACATTACCTTTCAAATCACATTTCCTTTTAACATAGGCGCTTACCACTTCGATGTTTGGGCGCAAACTCATAAACTTTCCTACTAGGGAGTTCAACATATTGCTAATATTATCATCCAAAACTAAATCAGGGATAGAGATAGCAAACTTACCACCGGTAGGGTCAGATATATTCTTGACAAGAGGTAAAGAGGATTTTCCAGTTGGTCTTGTTCCAAAAAGGGATGACCATTTTCTAGATTCGAGTCCAATCTCCAAGATCTCTTCACCTGGGCTGGACCCCCCACTGGACCCCCCCCTATGATTTCAAAGACCACTTTCTTCTCTGGCAGAGTACCAATAGCCTATAGAGTCTCATCCCCCTTTGCAATATCTGGAGGCTTGTCCATCTCCCCCATAGGACCAGCTCCATCGTTGTGGCCACTCCAACCATTGGAACAAGAGAACCCACCTTGAAGGGAATTTGAATGTTGGTCTTCTCCATCATTCAATGGGTTACTCAGAATGAATATGATTACACACATTGCATTTATAGTTACTCCTTTCAATTCTCTGGATATGCAAAATTATTTTATCAAAGTCAGTTTCTTACTTTGAAAATCAGCTGCACTGTTGAGGCTCCATGATGGGATAGGTAATGGGATAGACTAGTCTAGTCTATGCTCTTAGATCCTTTCCTTGGATCACTAGGTGTTCTAACCACACCCTAGGATCTCTAGGACTTCCCCTTCTTGTGGAATCCCTTGACCTTACCCAATCCACCCACCAACAACCTGAATTACTTCTCCTAAGGTCTCACCTACTCATGAGATTCAAAGAACCCTTATTTAGGCTAATAAGCGTTTGGCTTGTTCCACACCTTCTTAGGTCCTAGCAAGGATAGGACAGGTCTTAGTCAAGGTTTCCCATCCATTCATGTGCCCCCAAGAGGTTTCAACCTTCCAACCCCTTACCAATTTCACTATTTTATCTTTTTCCTACAAAATAGGACTACAAGGAATGTGCCCAATTAGGCCTCCAATCCGGACTTTTAGGGCTCCCTCTTGCAAACAATTCATATGATTGTGAAACTTCCCAAAAGACCTACTATTAATTTGGCAAGGCCTCAAGGATTTTTATAGTTTTGGGCCTCCAAGTGTTTGTACACTACCCTAGGTGAATTTTGGGGTTTTTAAGGGTTTTAAAGAGGGTTTTCAGGCCTGCCAGGGTCATAGTGTTGGTTTGATGTTCTTGCCACCTTATATGGATTGGTGGAAGCTCCTCCTTCTCACCAATGGTTCTCCACTCATCCCTCTACAACTCCTCCAAAGGGTGCATCCTCCTTTGACCTTCCTTGCTCTCCTGGACCCCTGTAACTTTAACCCTTCCTAGCTGGGCACTATTTAGTATCGCCTAGGAGTGGGTCTTAGGTTGGCTTCTCTACATCTTAAAGGGCCCTGTTTGCTTTGAAGTAATGTATAGGTTCAATAATCCTATTCCCCATGGTTTCATGGTGATTCCACAATGGGGAAAGGAGTTATCAACCCATTGACACAAACCAGTCCAAAACTGGACAGTAAGAAGGAAGTTCACAAAATATTTACAAACACACAACACCTGCAAAAAAAAACCTAATATAATTGCTCAAAATCAAGGTATATACACCATATAAGACTTTTAACATAGTTTTTCTTGAAGATCAACTCATTATCAATCCTTCATGGCTCCATTAGTGCCGACTGGCAACAAAATTGCAGTCACAATCAAGTCACTTTCCTTGGGCCATACAAAACTAACATCCAACCCATCATCTTAGGGTTTTCAACTACATATAGTACCCTTTCCTCAGTCTGTGTTCCCACATTAGGGTTTTCCATGCTAAACTAAGGATTTTGACCTAGGTGGAAAAGTTGCTTGACAACTTTGAAAAGTTGTCATGCAACTTTTGCAACTTTTGAGCAACTTTCTCAATTTTGCTTTTCTTGACTCCTAGGCCCACATTGGGCTATCTTATGGACACCACCATGCTAATAAGGACCCTAAACACCTCAAAGACACACATACCCTCTACTCTTCAAGAAAACTCAACCTAAACTTAAGAACCTAGGACCTACATAAGACCAATGAGCTCATGGCTCTTATTACATTTACAAGGCTTCTTCAAGAATCAAGAACACAACAAAATCCAATGGTGGGAGCCCTTTTAAGGGTTCTCCTGCACCATACTCCCCCTTTGCAACAAACTAAGAACTAGGGGAGTGAGAAGAGCTGGATCAATGGCAAGCTTCTTGAACTTGCTCTCTTCAACCCAAGTAGCTTCAGACACATGTTGACCTGCCCACTTTACCAGGTGCTCCATGTAGACTTGGTGTCTAGTAGACTTCTTCACCCTTGACTCCAAGATCTCCTCTACTAAGGGTTGCTTCACTTGAGGTAAGGCATTCACATCTAGGTCTTGCAGTACCTTGGCTTGATTCTCAATCTACCCTGTTGTCTCACCCTTGTACATTATCAGATCAGCAACATTGAAGACTGGTGAAATGGCTAAATCTGAAGGAAGATCAACCTTGTAGGTGTTCTCACCATATTTTGACAGAATTCTACAAGGTCCTACCCTCTTCATTTGCAGTTTAGTAGGCTTGCCACTTTGCATTCTAGCTTTACTCAGATGGACCATCACATAGTCACCCACCTTGAACTGAACCTCTCTCCTTTTCTCATCCACTTTTGCTTTCAATTTTTGAGTAGCTTCTAGGATGGCTTTCTTGACCTATTCTTGGAATACCTTGATGGTTTGAGTGAAGTCCTTTGCTTGACCACTCTTCATCTCCATGGAGCCAAGTTCCCTAAGTTCACACACTCCCCTTGGATGTCCACCATAGACAACCTCAAAAGGACTTCTTCCAGTGGTCCTATTTACATTGTCATTATATGCATACTCTGCTTGAGAAATGACTAGATCCCATGTCTGCCCATACTCCTTGGTTAGACACCTCAACAAGTTGCCTAACACCCTATTAATGACTTTAGTTTGACCATCAGTTTGTGGATGGTAAGCTGAGCTAAATGAGAGATTAGTTCCTAGTCTCCTCCATAAAGTTTGCCAAAAATGGCCCATGAACTTGTTGTCCCTATCTGAAACAATGCTTAATGGGAGTCCATGAATCCTTACAATCTCCTTAAAGAAGAGATGTGCAATATAGCTAGCATCTTCATGTAGTTCTACATGGTATGAAATGGCTCATCTTGGAAAATCTATATACTACCACATAGATGCTATCCACACCTATCTTTGTCTGGGGGAGTCCGACTACAAAGTCGATGCTTATACATTCCCAAGGCCTATTAGGGACCGGTAATGGTTGATAGAGGCTAGCATTACTTGATCCTCCTTTTGCCCTTTGACACACACCACATTGCTCCACATATCTTTTCACATCTCTTGGCAACTTGGGCCAATAGTAGTACCTCTATACTAGATCTAAGGTTTTATTGATTCCAAAGTGTCCACTTAGACTACCATTGTGTTTTTCTTGGATGAGGTTTTCCCTCATGGATCCTCTAGGCACACATAACTGACTACCTTTGAACAAGAGACCATTTTGGAGAGTGTAATCTGCATACTCACCATGAAAATGATTCTCAAACTCCTTGCAAACCTTGTAGGCTGATGAGAAGTCTTCATCTCCTTCATAGAGGTCCTTGAAACCTTCTATTCCTATGCTCTGCAATTGTAACTCTTGAACTATCAACAACTTCCTACTTAAGGCATCTACCACCTTATTGAGTTGCCCCTTTTTATGCTTGATGGTGAAGGTGAAGGATTGGAGGTATTCCATCCATTTCAAATGTCTATTGCTAAGCTTCTCTTGAGTGTTAATGTAACTCAAACCCTGGTTATCTGTGAACACCACAAATTCCTTTGGAAGCAGGTAATGCCTCCATTTTTTTAGAGACTGAACTAGTGCATACAACTCTAGGTCATAGGCTAAGTACTTCTTCTTGGCCTCATTGAGCTTCTCACTAAAAAATGCCACAGGCCTTCCCTCTTGACTCAATACACCCCCTATTGCAATTCCACTTGCATCACACTCCAATGTAAATAGCTTGTCAAAAGTAGGTAAGAGTAGGATGGATTTTGTGGCTACCTCTTGCTTCAACAATTGGAATGCTTTATCAGCCTGTTCAATCCATTTGAACTTAGTTTTAAGACCTCCTTTTATGGTGTCAAGGATTGGTGCACATATGCCATTGAAGTTCCTCACAAAATTTCTATAGAATTGGGATAAACCATGGAAACTCCTAACTTCAGTCCCTGTTCTAGGGGTAGGCCAATTCAAGATTGCCTCCACTTTACTTGGATCCATCTTCAAGGTTCCCTTAGACACCACAAATCCCAAGTACACCAGCTCTTGCTTCACGAAGTCACACTTCTCTAGGTTGATTGATAACTTCTCTTCATGCAACCTGTCTAGGGCTAACCTCAAATGCTCAAGGTGCTCCTCTTTGGTTCTGCTATAGATGAGTATGTTATCTAAGTACACCACCATAAAGCTACCTGTGAAGTCCTTTAACACCTCATTCATCAACCTCATGAAGGTTCTTGGGGCATTGGTGAGTCCAAATGGAATCACAAGCCACTCATACAATCCTTGTATGGTCTTAAAAGAAGTCTTCCACTCATCACCCTCCTTAATTCTAATTTGATGATAACCACTTTTAAGGTCCAACTTGGTGAAATACATAGCACCTCCTAAATAGTCCATCAGATCCTCTATTCTAGGAATGGGAAATCTGTACCTTATGGTGATCCTATTGATTGCCCTTGAATCAGTGCAAAGTCTCCACTTGCCTCCCTTCTTTGATGCTAGCACTACCGGGACTGCACATGGGCTGATGCTCTTCTTGATCAGTCCTTGTTCCAACAACTC
The DNA here is from genome assembly GCF_030272615.1 of Cryptomeria japonica. NCBI lineage: Eukaryota > Viridiplantae > Streptophyta > Pinopsida > Cupressales > Cupressaceae > Cryptomeria > Cryptomeria japonica. The sequence continues at coordinate 470,749,112 of NC_081411.1, read as the reverse complement.
CTGCACTTTCCTTGCCACCTCCTTCTTTTGGTCAGGTGTGAGCTTATATGCAGCTTTATTAGGTATGGATGCACTAGGAACAAAGTCTATTTGATGGCTTATAGACCTTCTTGGTGGGAGTGTTGTAGGTGCTCCATCACTCACTATGTCCTTGTACTCTTGCAACATTTGCTTCACCTCCTTGGGTACCTCTGCCTGCAACTTGTCTTCCTCCTCCTTTGGCTTCACAAAGATGGCACACCTCACTGTCTCCTCCTCATGTAGCAAGTGTAAGAACTCTTTACCAGTAGCCAATAAGACACTAGGTGTTCTTGAGGTTCCCTCTTCATTCTCTGTCAAAGACTGGATCTTAAAGGTTTTGCTGTCCTTCTTGAAGGAAATGGAGTTCTCCTCTCCATCATAGATCACCTTCCTATCAAATTGCCAGGGTCTACCTAGCAATAGGTGATAGGCATCCATGGGTAACACATCACAAAGGATCTTATCCTTGTATCCTCCAATAGAGAACTCTACCCAAGTCTATTCATTGACAAGCACACTCTGCTCTTGATTCAACCATGCCACCTTATAAGGGTTAGTGTGGGGTATCCTTGTGAATTTCAACTTCTTGGCTACCTCCTCTAATATTATGTTATCAGTTGACCCTGAATCAACTATCACCTTGCAAACTTTACCAAGGATCTTGCATCTCACCCTAAACAATGCTCTCCTATGCTTAGGTTCATTCTTAACCAGCTGTCTTATCAAGACCCTATTGAACATCATATTTTCTCCAATCTCTAATTCAATATGGTCCACCTCAGGTGTCTTGCTGCTTGATGTGTCTTTATGAGCATAAGCAACCCTCTTTCCACTGTTTGATGAGGTAGGCTTGGTAGGACATCTATAGGATGGGTGTCCCAATTGTCCACAGTTATAACATTTCATGGTTGCAAAGTAGGAGTTACCCCTGCTGGTACCTCTACCCCTACTTGGACCCCCTTGTGCCCCTCTTTCTCTAGAATGGCCTCCTCTAAGATTGGCTTCACTGCTATGTTCAGTCAACTTGGATTCTCCTTGGTTCCTTTGCTCATTTTCCTTGCTTTGGTAACCACCTCGGTGATTCATTTGATCTCTACCTCTACCTCTACCCCTGTTATTAGAGTCTCCTTTCCTTTTGTTCCTCTCTTCCACCTTGGCAGCAAGCTGATGACATTTTTGGACAGTGGTAGGAGTCCATAGGCTTATTCCCTCTTGAATGTTACACTTTAGGCCACTCAAATACCTAGCCACCTTGATAGATTCATCTTCTTGGACTTTGGATCTAAGACAAAGATTTTGAAATTCTTCGGTGTAGGAGGTCACATCAAGGTCTTTTTTCTTCAATCCCTATCTCTTCTTATGAAGTTAGACTTCATAATCCTCTCGTAAGTAGTTTTCCTTAATCTTACTCACCATGGCCTTCCAATTTGCAATAGGTAGCTTCCCCATGCCAACTCTCTCTTCTTGCAGGTACTTCCACCATGTCAAGGCTGCTCCCCTTAGTCTTGATTTGGCAACCTTAACCTTTTGAGCTTCTGTCACTCCTTCACACTCAAAGTGGTTCTCCATACCCTCAATCCATTCCATGATAGTGTCAATGTCCATCGTTCCACTAAAATATGGCAATCCTTTAAAAGCTTTGGTGTTCAAAGCCTTAATGGCCTTTACAAAAGGTTCTTCATTGAACAAGGGATCTAGTTCAGGTATAATGTCATCTATATCTATAGTTTTCTTGCCTTTATCTTTGGTGTCCTCACCCCAAGGTCTATGTGTCCTCTGATCCACCACTTCTTGCAACTTGTCCCTTATCTCACTCATAGCTTCTTCAAGGAGTTTGTTCTTCTCCTTCTGCTCCTCTACCTCCCTAGCTAGCTCTACATTAGTGACCATTTTTCTCTCCCCTACTGATTCACTAGAATATAGAGACATGCACGGTCCACCAAATCTTTAACTTGCTCTGATACCAATCTGATGGGATAGGTAATCGGATAGACTAGCCTAGTTTATGCTCTTAGATCCTTTCCTTGGATCACCAGTTGTTCTAACCACACCCTAGGGTCTCTAGGACTTCCCCTGCTTGTGGAATCCCCTAACCTTTCCCAATCCACCCACCAACAACCTGAATTACTTCTCCTAAGGTCTCACCTACTCATGAGATTCAAAGAACCCTTACTTAGGCTAATAAGGATTTGGCTTGTTCCACACCTTCTTAGGTCCTAGCAAGGATAGGATAGGTCTTAGTCAAGGTTTCCCATCCATTCATGTGCCCCCAAGAGGTTTCAACATTCCAACCCCTTACCGATTTCACTATTTTATCTTTTTCCTACAAAATAGGGCTACAAGGAATGTGCCCAATTAGGCCTCCAATCCGGACTTTTAGGGATCCCTCTTGCAAACAATGCATATGATTGTGAAAATTCCCAAAATAATTGCTATTCATTTGGCAAGGGCTCAAGTTTTTTTGTAGTTTTGGGCCTCCAAGTGTCCGTACACTGCCCTAGGTGAATTTTGGGGTTTTTAAGGGTTTTAAAGAGGGTTTTCAGGCCTGCCAGGGTCATAGTGTTGGTTTGATGTTCTTGCCACCTTGTCTAGATTGGTGGAACCTCCTCCTTTTCACTAATGGTGCTCCACTCACCCCTCTACAACTCCTCCAAAGGGTGCATCCTCCTCTAACCTTCCTTGCTCTCCTGGACCCCTGCAACTTTAACCCTTCCTAGCTGGGCACTGTCTAGTCTTGCCTAGGAGTGGGTCTTAGGTTGGATTCTCTACATCTTCAAGGGACCTATTTTCTTTGAAGTAATGTACAGGGTCATTACTCCTATTCCCCATGGTTTCATGGTGATTCCACAATGGGGAAAGGAGTTATCAACCCATTGACACAAACCAGTCCAAAACTGGACAGTAAGAAGGAAGTTCACAAAATATTTACAAACACACAACACCTGCAAAAAAAAACCTAATCTAATTTCTCAAAATGAAGGTATATACACCATGTAAGACTTTCAACACAATTTTTCTTGAAGATCAACTCATTATCAATCCTTCATGGCTCCCTTAGTGCCGATTGACAACAAAATTGCAGTCATAGTCAAGTCACTTTCCTTGGGCCATACAAAACTAACATCTAACCCATCATCTTAGGGTTTGCAACTACATGTAGTACCCTTTCCTTGGTCCATGTGCCCACATTAGGGTTGTCCATGCTAAACTAAGGATTTTGACCTACTAGGTGGAAAAGTTGCTTGACAACTTTGAAAAGTTGTCATGCAACTTTTGAGCAACTTTCTCAATGTTGCTTTTATTGACTCCTAGGCACACATTGGGATATCCTATGGACACCACCATGATAAGAAGGACCCTAAACACCTTAAAGAAACACATACCCTCTACTCTTCAAGAAAACTCAACCTAGACTTAAGAACCGAGGACCTAAACTAGGACCTACATAAGACCAATGAGCTCATGGCTCTTATTACATTTACAAGGTTTCTTCAAGAATCAAGAACACAACAAAATCCAATGGTGGGAGCCCTTTGAAGGGTGCTCCTACACCACTCCAATATTGAGGAAACATAATAGACATGGCTTCGAGTAGGTTGTCAGGAGGAAATCTGCTTCTAATCTATGAGGAAAGATCATAGGCAATTTTATTCACAGAAGTAGTTACAGACTCAACAATCTTATTGAAATCTTCCCTTGTAACTCTTGCTAGTTGCTTCTTGGGGTGCTTTACTAGTTCCTTGGGGTCGACCATGGCATAGAAGTGCATTGGTATCTCAACTCCTTGTACATTGACACATACCTCCCCATTTGCACCAATTTGTAAAAAGTTATCAAGATTGTTCAAATCTGTGTGTTATCCACTTAACAAATTTTTCATCAGATAGTGTTGGTTGATTTTGATAGAGATTGTTGAGGGCCATGCATGTCAACTTACACAACGTAGCATATTTTTCAATATATAGAGTTCATTTTTGGGAAGCCTTCATAATATTCCTCATTTTCTCTAGCATGGGTAGAAGAGCTGCTAACGTTAAGAGTGTCTCTAGATTACTTAACCTCCGAAGAAGGTCAGGAAATTTTGGTTGCTCTGATTCGTCATGATTTGTGTGAAATAGTCCAATCAAGGATGGATATTCTAAAAAAACTCGATGCATTGAACCATCCAAAGAGATCCGTCTAGTATCATTATCCTTGAGAAGCTTGTTCCCATTAGTTATTCCATCACCAAAGTGTTGAAATTTCATATAAGTGGCGGACACTTGCAGATTTGAACAATCCAGATAACTTTTTACAAATTGTTGCAAATGGGCATTTGAGATACCAATGCACTTCTATGCCATAGTCGACCCCGAGGAACCAGTAAAGCGCCCTAGGAAGCAACTAGCAAGAGTTACAAGGGAATATTTTGACAAGATTGTTGAGTCTGTAACTACTTCTATGAAGAAAATTGCTTATGATCTTTCCTCACAGATTAGAAGCAGATTCCCTCTTGACAACCTACTCGAAACCATATCTATTGTGTTTCCTCAATATTGGAGCCTCAACAGTGCAACTGATTTTCAAAGTAAGTTACTAACTTTGATAAAACAATTTTGCATATCCAGAGAATTGAATGGAGTAACTATAAATGTAATATTAGATGAAACTCATCTTAGAGAGAAATCATCTCATTTTTCACACACTATGAGAGAACAATGTGGCAGAATGGAGAACCCCCCCGAAGAGGGATTAGTAACAAGGCTTTGGAAATATATAGCTAAGAATGTAGCGTTGCGTGATTCAATACCAGAATAATTGAAGCTTGCTGATTTATGTCTTACCATGATATTGGGTTTGGTGGAAGATGAGAGTGTTTTAAGTGCTTTGGGGTTCCAAAAATCAAAGCTAAGAAATAAACTAGACAAAAATTTGGAAAATTGCTTGAGGCTCTATACATCTAGGTATGATGTCCATACTTTTCCTTATGTTGGGGCACTGAAAAATATGGAGGTCCAAATGTGAAAGAAGAGGTTTGGGAAACACTTCAAACCAAAGTTCCAGTGGGACTATTGACTCGTGTACTGGACCTACTAGTAGCATTGAGATGCAGTTCAACGAAGGTATGAAGACTCTGAGTGAAGAAAACACAAACAAGAATCAAGAAAGCTCTGAATTTGATGAGGATGAATGGAAATTGTAAGAGATTGTTATTTATTAATTGTCACAAGGGAAGATTAAATCATTCAAAGAATTGGATTATTGGTGATAAAAATAAAGGTGTGATGACTAGGAGAAGAATTGATGTTGAAAAGAAATGTCTAATTTCCAAAATTGAGCCTAAAGATGTCATATGAATGATGAGATACAATATTAAGATTAATAAATACCAATCTCTTACAGTTTCCATTCATCCTCATCAAATTCAGAGCTTTCTTGATTCTTGTCTATGTTTTCTTCACTCTGAGTCTGCATACCTTCGTTGAATTGCATCTCAATGCTGCTAGTAGGTCCAGTACATGAGTCAGTAGTCCCACTAGAACTTTGGTTTGAAGTGTTTCCCAAACCTCTTCTTTCACATTTGGACCTCCAAATTTTTAGTGCCCTATCGTAAGGAAAAGTGTGGACATCATACCTAGATGTATAGAGCCTCAAGTAATTTTCCAAATTTTTGTCTAGTTTGTTTCTTAGCTTTGATTTTAGGAACCCCATAGCACTAAAAACACTCTCATCTTCCACCAAACCCAATATCATGGTAAGACATAAATCAACAAGCTTCAAATGTTCTGGTATTGAATCACACAATGCTACGTTCTCAGCTATATATTTCCAAAGCCTTTTTACTGATCCCTCTTGATGGGGGTTCTCCATTCTGACACATTGTTCCCTCATAGTGTATGAAAAATGAGATGATTTCTCTCTAAGATGAGTTTCATCTAATATTACATTTATAGTTACTCCATTCAATTCTTTGGATATGCAAAATTGTTTTATCAAAGTCAGTAGCTTACTTTGAAAATTAGTTGCACTGTTGAGGCTCCAATATTGAGGAAACACAATAGGCATGGCTTTGAGTAGTTTGTTAGGAGGGAATCTGCTTCTAATCTGTGAGGAAAGATCATAGGCAATTTTCTTCACAAAAGTAGTTACAGACTCAACAATCTTGTTGAAATCTTCCCTTGTAACTCTTGCTAGTTGCTTCCTAGGGCGCTTTACTGGTTCCTCGGGCTCGACCGTGGCATAGAAGTGCATTGGTATCTCAACTCCCCATACATTGACAAATACCTCCCCATTTGCACCGATTTGTAAAAAGGTATCAGGATTTTTCATGTCTGTGAGTGTTCGCTACTAAACAAATTTTTCATCAGATAGTGTTGGTTGATTTTGATAGAGATTGTCGAGGGCCATGCATGTCAACTTACACAATGTAGCATATTCTGTAATATATAGAGCTCATTTTTGGGCAGCCTTCATAATATTCCTCATTTCCTTTAGCATGGGTAGAAGAGCTACTAAAGTTAAGAGTGTCTCTAGATTACTTAACCTTCGAAGAAGGTTAGGAAATTTTGGTTGCTCAGATTCATCATGAGTTGTGTGAAATAGTCCAATCAAGGATGGATATTCTAAAAAAACTTGATGTGTTGGACCATCCAAAGAGATCCGTCTAGTATCATTATCCTTGAGAAACTTGTTCCCATCAGTTATTCCATCACCAAAGTGTTGAAATTTCGTAAATCACTTGGGACTTTGACAAAAGTGTGAGTAGAGCTCTTTGATTAAAATTTCAATTTTTTTTACTGAAGCATACTTGCTCACAATTCCAAAAGCTAGATTCAATATGTGAGCCATGTAGTGAATTGCAATAATGTACGATGCAAAAGAATTTTAAATCTTTGTACAAAGACCATTCATGTGACCTTGCATTACAGAAGCTCCATCTTCTCCAACACACACTAATTTTTTGGCAACCATCATGTCATCCATACCTCCATATTCAATTAAACATCTCTTTACTAGTTGAAATAAATTTTCCGCTATCACACTATCCTTCATTTTAGCAAAAGATAGTAGATGAGGTTGGCTGACATGATTCTGTATAGTATAAACATGATGCATACCTATGAAGTATTGTCTACTATCGTAACTTCGTCTAAACAAAATACAATAAAGTTTGACTCTCTTATTTTTTCCTTTACGTCTTCTTTTTCAACCTTAGCAAGACAACTTGCCCATTCCCATCCATTGTTTACTGACTAGTGACTATTAGGATAGTTAGGAACTTTCAAAAAGTATAATAAACCACTAATTGATGGGAAATCTATCATAGTATGCCCTCTACTCAAAATATAAAAAACAACACTTAACTGCACAACTTTTCCTAGCTGTTCTATTTGCATTGCTTTTCCAAAAATAGCTTCAATAGAACCTTTAACTTCAACAAGCTTAATCTATATTTTCTCATGAAAATAATACTCTTCGACATTCCTCACAAGCTTACATTCCTCCTTTGTTTTCAATCTTATCATTGATTTTTCAAATCTGTCTATCATTTGTTTTTCATAAACTTTACCCATATGCTTTTCTATGGTGTCAAATTTTAGCTGCAACCTAATTTCCTTGTTATGTTTCCAAGTGCAAATCTTACACCTGCATTCTATTGGAGGCTCTCCTTCAATTGAATTCTCCATTGGTTCAATGAATGGATACTTTGATGTCCAATTAATTCGAAAATTCCTCGTTGACATATCCCACTCCCGATCCTTTTTTGATTTTGGTTGATCCTTTTTTGATCTATCTTTTCTTTTCCTCTTCCATGCATTATCATCTATGGCATTATTATCTAAGTCAATTATATCATTCCGGCTAACTTGGGTGTCTATGAGATAATCTTCTTCAAGATCATCCTGAGCTGAGATATCAGGTTTGTCACCGTCTTCAACATGCGGTGTAGGTTGTGAATTTTGTACTTGTACTTGCAATGATCTACCTTCTTGATTTTCACCACAATCTTTTCCAAAGCCAAAGTACAAAGAAAACATTTTGCATTTTATTGGCTTCTCATGGCCTTCCCCACATTCAGGTTTCCTACCCTTCTTCCTGTTCGACATCTCCAACAAAATAAAGGCTACAAAAAAATAATCAATTTTTTGAAGAAGCAATAATAGACTATAAAGTATAATAAATGTTTCATTGGCCCTACAACCTACAATCTAGATGTCTAAGGCCTGAATCTCCCAGCTGGCCACTTGGCACTGATGGGTCCCCATTGAATAAGAATGAACTCAATAGTGCAAATAGATATAGATAAATTTAGAATAATATTATAACACTTCAAAAATATGATCGCTCACCTTTAGGTCACTAGCAGTCGCCAATGCAGTCAAAAACAATGATTTTCCTTGGTCTAAAACTTTGCTATTGATCCCAATTCAGAGCCTAGAACCCACTAGATTGTGTAGAGATAGATCTGATATTTAAATGTATTTATACTTATCCTTATATGGGAAATTCTATGGGAATTTTATATGGCACACAACTATTTGGCAAATCTTGCTTAACTATAACACAACTTATGTAATTTTTGAGGTGATTAAGGGTCATCCAAATAATTGGCAAATACAATATATTTGGAAAAAGTTGGGGTGAATGGAGAAATGCATCGGAAAAATGCTAGGAGAATTTAGTCCTCTTGGCTGATAAATCTTCATATGCCTATAGGTGAATTATGGTTGTCGATTAAGGCAACTTTGGAGAGTGCAGGTGAAAAAATTAAATTTACCATGTGTCCACTATATTTTGTATTGGCCAAATCCTTACATAGAAACATTCAATTACATAAAACATATTGCGATCGGGCCATGAATTTGATGAAAATTGATAATATTCTAACGAAATGGCCACCCCCAGTCGGTACAAAATATTTGCCATTTCCTAGGTCACCGATGTGAAAAATTTGCCATTGGCGAATATTCACCACTAAAGTAATCTCTGATCCAATTTGTACTTAATTGAAATCCCAACTTGACCATCAAGAGAGTTGTTTGCAAAGAGGGAGAGTCACTTCCACAAGAGAACATACACTTGGTATCAGAGAAGATACAATTGATATCATTGTCAGCTTCAACACTTGATATAAACAAATTAGGATCATAATAACTTCTGCATATCAAAGGGGAGATGATGCAGTCTGACCAGCAGGTAAGTTATATTCAGCAACACGTGTTCCTTCTGTTGGTTCCCAAAACCACAAATTGGGAAAACAAGAGACTGCCAACCCTCTTTCTATTTCTACAATCGGCCCTGGCCAACGAATGGGAATGGTCTAAGACCAAATTCCCCCGCACTCTAGGCTTCACTAGACCTCGGCAGGTGTCCCCCAATATCCAAGCACACAGAGATTGCTTCTTTATAGTAAATTCAAACTTGAGGACAAATGTTTACCAGGAATGACAATTTTCCCTAAAACTTTTATTGAAACTTATGTTCTTAAGAATGTTTATTACTAAATGCTTGTAAACAAAATGCTAAGAAAAATGTATACTGAAAAAAGAAACAACTTTAGGACTGATTAGTAATTATGAACCGGGCAAAGATCACAAGAATTCAAAGATGCTTCTCAGTTAGGGACCTTAAACATATATACAAATTGTTCCAGAAATCATTACTTCATCCAACAATTAGTGTATTACTCATGGACATAAATCTTGATCAGACCCTAGAGACAGTTTTAAAACTATCGCTGAAATGGTTTCATTAAGTGTTGCGAGAACAGTAAAAACTTAATTTTATATTCAATCACAATAGCTTGTGATGTCACATTACAACAAACCCTTATAATATTTATCTAGGGGACTCAAACAAGCATCAACATGAAATAATAACACAATGATCAAGGAATTAGAAGCAGTAAGTTTTATATATTGATCCTAAAAATATAATACTGAATACATAAGCAGCACTCACAAAGATTACATAATTTCTCAAATACTTTTCATTCTCATTTACCCTTCTATAACATAAGACTAACAGTCCCTTGGCCTTTTTAAAATTGTAGACAATTGTCCCTCCTTTTGATACAAAATGACTCAATACAAATACATATGTCAAGGGACATGAATGAAAGGACACACCCTTTCATTATCCTAGATAACTAACTGAACAACAACTAAACATCCTAACTAAAACATCCATTACATTACAAACATAAAACTAAACAATAAACTAAGATTTTTGGTCCAGCCACTATTTGCACTTCTGAATGTGTTGCAAATAGACCGCACCTTTGTAAGTTGTAGTATTGAATACTGCATCCCTGACTGTGTTCTCAATCACATTGAAGCTCTCAAACTGATCACCTATGTCATTCATATCAAGAGTATACGTCTTGGCAATGGCTTGGTCTTCACTAAGTAAAGACTTACACTCAGAAAGCCATACGGTCTTATCCTTAATTACAATTGCATCGTCCATCAAACTGGGAACCCCATGCTGAACAATTTGTTGGCACTCATGAAATTCAGATTTCAATTTGTAAATTTATCAGGTGTGACAAGCAAACCCTGAACCCTTTTCTTTACCTTTTCCCTAGTCGATGCATCTTGTAACAACAAGTTGAGTCTATCTTGAATTCTGGTGTTAGAAACCATATTGTCCATGTTCCTCTGATACACACCCCAAAATTCATCCAATGCCTTCTCCATGTTATCATATCTTTTACTCATCAATACACAAGTAGTATCAACCCTGATGCTCTTCATCTCCTTCTTCAATTTAGTGTGCTCATAAGCTAATTTTTCAAACTTCTTCTTCCAGTGGCTTCCTGAATCAGTAATCTGAGGGATTGGATGCCCACTCCTTTTAAGGGTTTCCTCATATAAGCCCTTATATTTATTTTTCTTTGCTATCTCATGTTTCATCTGAGCCTTATTGAATTTTGAGATATCAATACCTATATCAGCAGTGACCATAGGATCTACCTCTCGAACTTTCAAGGTCATTATATGACCAAAGGCTTTATCCACATCTATGATTTTTGGCCTTTTATTCAGGGGGTACAATGCCCATAACAACGTTGCCTATTCATCTGGATCATATCTTGATCCAATGAATATATCATTAACCCTTAGGACATCCAGCTTGAAGTTCTTATTGTCTGCATGTAATAAACTGTCAAAAATGAATGATGCACTCAAATACAATCCTGGGAAAAGAATAATACCTACTTCCACTAGAAACTACCTTCCTCTCTAAGGGACCATTGTCTCCACTTCTGCATCAATACTAGCCTTAATCTTCTGCAACATTTTCTCTTCATTCTCTGGTGTGATATTAGGCATTGCTTCCCTTAGCTTCTTCCCTTTGTAGTGGTATAAGAAGGACTTAAACTCTTTAGATATGATGAATTGATCATCTAAAACAAATGAAGTGTGTTATGTCATCCTTTCATCTGTTTCTGCATTTAGCGCAATGAGGAGCTTATCCTATGCTTTTGGCTCCTTCTCTTTCTCAGGTGCATGGAGCTTGGAAACCACTTCGTTCTGCCCTGAATAACTTTAAGTTGGCTCTCCCTCAATGTTTTCTAATATTTGTCTTCTTTCCTCCAGTTTCTTCTCCAAGGTCTCCATAACCTCTGCAAGGTCTTGCACTTCCTTATTTTTACACATACCCTCAAATGTTTGGCATTAGAGACACTTAATTGCCTTACAATTTCCAAAAAAGCAATCCTATTTGGTGCAGGCTTCGGTAGCACATAGGGGTAACCTTCAAATCCATAGCACCGAACAAAGGTGAAATTTTGGCATGAGTACCAATCACCCCAATTGTGATTAACCTTCGGTTTTTTGTGCTCATGAGGCCTAAGAATCCTCTTTACATCCTTAGAAAATAATCCTTGCAGAAGCTCACCAAAGAGAAAGAAAATTGGCTAAACAAAGAATTCTTCAAATTTGATGTAATGGGAATTTACATATCTGTAATCCCAAAGAGAAACCAATAACTGAACTAGTTGATCTTGTCCATTCTTCCCAACTGTATTTAAATTCAAACCTCCTAGCCATAACCCTCTCAATCTCCCATAAAATAAAACAATGTGCATTAACAACGAATAATGCTTGAAGTGCTTGTCTGGATTTTCTTTCAAGTTCAGGAAGCCCTCATGAAGTCTATCCACCAGGTATGAAGCAAAATAAAAAACCCTAGGCTCATGTCTCTAAATATCTACTGCTAAAACCAGTGGTCCCATGTTTTCTACATCACGAGCTTCAACTCCTCCAACCTGACCACATCCCATATATGTATACTGTATATATTTCTTGAAAATGGTCATATCATAAGGAGGACCATCCTCCTCTATTAGCCTCCCCTTCTCTACTTTGTGGATAGCGAGGTTCCAACCTTGGTATGTAGTATCCATATTTTTATATTCCTCTTCCAAATCCACAAAAGATAAGGGCACATTCACCTCAAGATCCACTGCAAAAAGCTCCTGCATTGTGGCTACTACAAAGTGAACTAAAGTGGTCCCATCGGGCAACAAAATGCACCACTTGTTTGTATCATAATGTCTTACCAGGAGCTTCAATAAATCAATATTTACAAAGACATTAGGTACAATGAGTTTACCTAAACCAGTACTCCACGGGTTTGAAATTGGCATGGGCTCATCCCTGTGGAAGTAATGGAAAAGAAATAGCTTGTTCCCTCGCACTGTTGTCAATACATCTCCAATTTCTCTATATCTGTCTTCCAGTTGGTCGCGAATAGGCAAGTCCATCTTAGCTCTACGTGACCTAGCTTCTAGAGAGCCCATCTAATCTATCATGTCTTGATTTAATTTCCTTTGAACCTCATTGACTTCACCCTTCAATTTTTTTGACATGCTACTGGATATTTCAATGACCTCCTGCTTCCTTTTTGAGCTTGACCCTTCCATCTCTGCAAATTATTTGCTCTATTCTCAGCAACTCAAAATATTTCTCAATGAACACCTGATAATTTCTGCAATAACTTTGTGCGAAATGTCATTGTGCAACACCTGCTATATATCCCCAAGGAGTCTAATCTTGTACTTAATTACTACAATCATGATGGATATGCTTCAGATGGCATCAGACCTACCCAATGGGTGCATTTAATGGAAGCCATCTTGTCAGTTTTTCATATCAAAACCTTCAATGACTAATCGGTGAGACTTTGCCCGATGATTGAATTATTTGGTGTCATTTGTTATGACTTTACTGCTTCTTACCTTCTGATCAGCACAAGTTATCTCGACCCACTCATCGGGTCTCGGGATATCAATTTTTCTCGTATCTTGATGGTTCATTTTATCCCGATGGATACTCCTTTTGTTTCGGCTTTACTTTTTTTTTCATGGTCCATCAGTATAACTCTCCCCGATACACCCGTCTTTGGTTTTTTTACTTAACCCATCGGGTATCGGCATATTTCATTTTATGTCCCTCTGATGCCTTGATGACCTCAACATTTTGATCTGCATTCTAACTAAGCTTCCTATGTTATCAACATAACTCACCCCGAAGAACTCCTTGCAACTCACCATCCACCGTAACATTCCTATCAGGATTCGGCAAAACTTCTCCTCCCAATGTCTCGATGAGTCTTCACTTCATGTTACTTTATTGGTATAATTCACACCGACATCCCTGTGGGCGCTTTTATCTTCATCAGATGTTGGAATAGCCTTTTCCTATTCCTCCTGAAGTCCCGATGTTACACTGATGCACTTTTATGCTTTATACCTCCAAGTTTTCTTTATTAGTATAGGTAATACTGATGGTTCCACCTTTTGATTCTCCATGTCATCAGGGATCGGCCTAACTATTTTTGCACTATCCCGATATGGTCTTTTTCTCTGATGGACCCGCCTTCAGTTTCCTTCAGTCATCGGGTATCGAGATAGAGTTTTTTCATTATTTCCGATCTCTCGATGATATAAGTGCATGATATGCACTGCCTTTTCATCGTTACAAGTTACACCAATAGCCTCATAGGTTATCGGTATAGCAATTTATAGACTTTTCCAATAAGCTGATACATGCCAATAAAAAAACACCCTCCTTCTACCTCATCAGAACAAGTTATCCCGATGGTATGACTTTTCCAAGAGTGCACAACATTCTGAATATTATTTAAGTACTCCAATGAATCTGCCTTCTGATTTATCAGTATATGTCATGCTGATAATCCTTCTTTTGTTTGCCAATGTTGTTTCATCAGAACTACTTATGCCAATAATTGAAATTTTGCAGTTTTGAAAAAATGAGCCATCCACCATGAATAATAGTGATCCTAGCTATCCCACAGGGTCTGATACATATTGAAAAACAACCTTAGATTATACCATAATGATTTCTTCACTGATAAATGCTCTCATACTAGATTCCTTATGCAGTCTATACTTAGTGTATGCCCTTAGTGTGCCCAAGTGATACCTTGACACTCCTGGAACAACTGATCCTTAGAGAACTTTACTCGTGATAATAAGGTTCTTACATATGCAAACCAGTAGTAAATGCTCATATCATAGGAATAAGCAAACCAGTAGTAAATGTTCATGTAGCACAAAATGTTTTGTAAAAATATGTGCTAACAGTGGCTCTTTCTGGGGATGTATGTTCTCTTTAAGGACATAGCAAGATCCTAGTTATTTCTGGAAAGAAGACCAAAATGAAAATTGAAAACAAAAAGCAAAAAGAAACTTAAACTATTATGATACAAAAATACTCCCTGCTCATCAAGAGAAGAAATTCTTAAGATACTGAGCATGAACCGGGAACTCCTACACCTGACCATCAATATCCTGCAAGTAATAAGAGTTTTCTCCACTTTTCTCTGAAATGATGAAAGTTCCTAGCCAAAGCGCATCGAACTTGCCTTGCTTCCCTTTATCCTGATCCTTGGCATTCCACTTTAACACCCATTCTCTTTCCTCAAATGACCTGTCACATGCTTTCTTATCATGTAAAGCCTTTACCATTTGTTGTCTTTGCAGATTTCTTTCCTGAGCCTCTTTTCTACATTCATCCAACTTAGCCAATGCCATCAATCTATCCCCCATAAAGTTTTCTTCTTTTGAAAACTCATCTATAACAAATTTATAAAGTGGGAGAAAATTATTCAAGGTAATCGTGCTTCTTTTCCATATACAAGCTCATATGGAGCAAATCCTGTGGACTTCTTAACTATCACTCTATCAACCCATACTGCTAATATCAATTTTGAATCCCAAGATCTTTTATTATTACCCAACATCCTTTTGATAATCTTCAACAAGATTTTATTGTTGGATTCTTCTTGTCCATTTCCTTGGGGATGATAAGGTGATGAATAGGACAAAGTGATGCCATAATTTTCACAAAAATCAAAGAGCTCATTGGATCTGAAACACATCCCATTATCTACCACAATCTTCCAAGGTACCCCAAATCTAGTCAGAATGTTTTCCAAAAGAGACTTTATCACAACTTTGCTAGTAGCCTATCTTGTGGGAATGGCTTCAACCCACTTAGTAAAATAATCAGTAGCCACCAAAATCCATTTATGCCCACCACTATATTTGTTTTTTATCTCTCCTACGAAGTCAATACCCCACATTTAGAATGGTTCCTCTGTATGAATGGGTCTGAGAGGAATGGATCCATTATACTTGAGCTTCCCTAAAAACTTTTGACAAGCCTCACATTTTCTGATATAAGTATGACAATCCTTGAAAACTTGAGGCCAATAATAATCGGTATTAAGAATTTTATGAGCAGTGGTTTTATTTGAGAAGTGGCCTCCACATACACCTTCATGTAAATCTTTTAAAATGACAGACGCTTGACACTCATCTAGACACAATAAAAGAACACCATCTCCGTTTTTCTAGTATAGGTCTCCATTAAGTAATACATACCTAGATGTTTGAAGATTTAAAGTTCTCTTCTGACCATCATTTAAGTTATCCGGACATTTCATGTATTTCAAGTAATATACAATATTTGCATACTAGGGACACTTCTCAATTATAATTTGTACATATTCCAACTCTACCTGATTTACTTGTGTTGCTTCAAGATTGGATTTTGCCATCAATTTTGCCAGACCTTGACCTCTTACCAACTTTTTGATTTGTAGATCAATATTGAATTCTTGGATCTGGTTTATCCATCTGCATCTCCTTCTAGTAGTTTCTAATTGTCTGAAGATATCTTTAACAACAACATTTGGTACATAAGCAATAACGGTGGCACCAACTAGATAGGGTCTAAAAGATTTCACAGCTTTCATAAGAGCATAGGCTTGTTTTTCATTTAAATCATAATTCAATTTGGATGCCTGCAATGTTTTGCTAAAAAATGCCACTGGCTATTCATGAACCTCATCATTCTCTTGTAACATGACAACAACAATAGTATGGAATGAGGCGAATGAAAAGACTTGAAAAGGTTTAGAGAAATTAGGTGATTTTAATTCAGGGGCTTCCTTGATGGCTCTTTTGATATTTACAAAGGATTCAAGAGCTTCATTAGTCCATTTTATTTCAGCACCCCTTTTCAACATTTAAGCAATAGGCTTTATGATTTCAGAGAAATTTGAAACAAATCTTCTTTCAAAGTTGATTTGACTGAAAAAAGATTGAATTGCTTTAACAGTTTTTGGGATTTGAATTTTATCAATAGCAGAAATCCTTTCTAGATCAATTCTCACACCATCTTTTGAAACAATATGACCTAATAATTTTCCTTCAGTAACCCCAAAATGACATTTTGTAGGATTCCATTGATATGCCATATTCTAGTGCTCTAATAAAAATCTTTCCTAGATCATCACAATGATTTTCTACCTTTTTAGAATAAGCAGTCATATCATCCTGGTACACTACCAAGATATAATCAATCATACCCTCAAAGGCCATGCCCATATCCCTCTGGAATGTAGCTCCTACATTTGTTAGTCCAAAAGGAATCCTAGCATAGACATAGGTACCCCAAGGTGTAGTGGAAGCAATTTTGAACTTTTCTACTTCTCTAACCTTGACTTGATTATAGCCTGAGAAGCCATCCATCATAGATAACAATTCATTCCATGTGACTTTCTGCAAAAGAGCCTCCATGTTAGGCAAAGCATAGTTATCTTTCAAGGATGAAATGTTTAAATTTCTGAAATCCACACATGGTCTGATGTCACCATTCTTTTTTCTTAGTGGGACCAAATTGGATACCCATGTTGAGTGCCTTATAGGCTCAATAATACTAGCATTCCTCATTTTCATTAGCTCCTCCTTCATCTTAGGAGCCAAAGCAGGGTTTATCAACCTTTTTTTTGTCTGAAAGGTTTTCCATCAGGCTTCAAAGGTATCTCATGCTGGAACAAATCTTCCATGTATGCTTTAGGGTCATCATATGACCAAGCAAAGACATGCCTATACTTCCTCAGTAGATTAATCAATTTTGTTTTGATTTTTGGTGTGAGATTTTTTCCAATATATACTTCTCTTGGGTTGCTTTCACTTCCCAAGTTTATTTTTTCAACATCCTCACATCCTCCTAAATTAGGTTTGAAATTCACTACATCTTTATCATCAAACATTCTTTCAAGCTCTATCAATCCTTTTGGAATTTTATTTGTTTTTAGCTGCAATACCTCTTGCCCAAGTATAGTTGTTTTGCCATCCTTATCCTCCACAAATCCATTCCAATCAATCTGCTGGTGCTCATACTGATCTTCACAAAATAAGAATTTTAGCAAATCCCTGTCATCATCAAAAACTTGCCAACTTTTTACATTGTTAGGCACTGACGATCTGATCTTGATTTCTACTTGGGTAATATCATCCAAAGGGATGTCATTATGCTTGATAGCCAAGTTAGCCATGAAGTTTTCCCAAATATTATTGGATCTTTCAGTCCAATTGATAGAGAAAGCGTTGAATAGTTCAATGCAATCCCAAACTTCGTTCCTGTAGTTTCTTAATTTTTCATTTTTTGCAGCAAATTTGCCTCTCACTTGTGAAATGGCTAATTTTGAATCACCATAAACCATTAGTAACTTAATACCATGTTTATTTGCTAGTTTAAGTCCTAATAAGAGGGCCTCATATTCAGAAACATTATTAGTACACTCAAAAGTTAACAAGAAAGAGTATTTAAAAAAAAATTCATTAGGTGAAATAAGTACAACTCCTGCTTCATTTCCTTCCTTATTGCAGGCACCATCAAAGTATAATTTCCAAATTAAATTTTCATTTTGTTTAACTATTTGTGTAACTTTATTGATTTCTAAAGGTTTAGAAATACTTACTTGAAAGTTGTCCATATCAGAATGGCAAAAGCAAGTCACTTCATCAGGATCAACCTCTTCTATGAGGTATGGAGATCTTGGTTATTTGTTTATCCTCACTGCTATCCCTTCTGTTGGAATAGTAGCATATGACAAGTCAAGTTGAACATGTAAACCTACTAAGTTGAACCACTGTCTGGACAACAACATCCCATAGTTCGTAGGCACTTGTACAACTGTGATATCTATTTTGTATGCAGTGTCTGGGTAGGCTAGGAATCTAAACTCAACGTCCTTCATGATGCCTACTACAGGAACTGACCTATTTTCCATGGCATAGCACTTACCGTAAGGTGTGTCAACATGCATTCCCAACTCTTTCATGACATCTTCTGGCATGATATTTACTACCACTCCTGAGTCTATCATGCAAATTTTTAGCATTTTTTCATTTATCAACAGTGTTAGATAAAAAGGGTCTACCTGTGTGAGATTTTTTGGTAACAGATGTGCCAAGATACACCACAGGAGGATCTTCCTTTGATTTAGGATCTTCCCTACTCATTTCCCCAACATTAGATATAATGTTTAAAGTTTCATTTTTGTAATCTAGAAATTTCATTACTTCTAGCAAAGGCATAGATATCTTCACCTGGGATAGTGCTTGAGACATGAATGAATTACAATTTTAATTGGGCTTACTTACTTTTTTCTTCTCTACAGGCTTGACGAGCTTTGGCATTTCAATTTGTTTAGTATTTTCTAGCTCTGTCCCTTTTTTGGCACCTGCATTCTTGCCCTTGGCTACGTTATTTTTTGTCCCACCATATTTTGTGACTTTGGCAAAAATACCTATTGGCTTGCCCTGCTCATTGTCAACATTCCTATTCCTCAATTGATAATTACTTTTCACTTATTCTACAGCTACAATAGTGAAAGATTTATTTTCTTCTTTAGTCAGGTTTCTCAAAGAAGGCACTGCTTCCTCTTGAAACAATTTTTTCAAAGCAGGGATATCTTCGTCATCATCAGAAAAAACTTGTTGTATGCTATATTGCAAATTCTCTCTTCTTTGATGCACATCAGAATATTCTTCTTCTTCAGATAAATCCTCATTTCTTCCCCAATATGGATCAGACGAAAGGGCATTCACAGTTGGTTCATAATCCTCATTTCTATCTTCCTCTTCTATCAAGCCTTGAGCAATCATACATTGTTCTACAACATGAGGCAAATTAGATACATCACACCATGGATACTCATCTACAAATTTTATGGATTTCTTTAATGGATCGGGAGTCTCTTTGTTTATGTTAGGTTTTACTGGCTTTCCATCCTTCCAATTGGTGTTATATGGCATGTCATGCAACCTTGGCCTATTGTAATTTACTTGCTTCTTGTTTCTATATGGTGACCTTTCATTAGGATTTTGCTTACCCTTTAGATCTTTAAGCATGTCCATGATCTGAGTAAGATCATCTTTCTTGGGAACCCTGGAGTTGTACAACTTTGGATCATCTCTCTTAGCAACCTTCTTAGCCGCCTTCCTATTATTTTCAATAGTAGCAGTTGTCTTGAATGCTTGATGTAAGGCATCAGGTCTATGAGACAAAATCTCATAATGGGTTTTGTTGTCAAAGAACTCAAATAAAAGTTAATCAGAAATGAATCAACAGGTCTGACATCTCTGGGTATTCTATTTAATACTTTGTTAAATCTTTTATTAAATTCAGCAATTGATTAATTTTGATTCTTCCTTATACTTGTTAATTCATGGGATGCAAATGAAGGATCATTGTGATCTCCAAATTCTTCCATGAACAACATTACAAATTCCTACCAGCTACAAATACATCTATAAGGAAGGCTTCTATACCATTCTCCTACATCCTCTGTCAAAGATTGAACAAACAATTTCATGAATACATCCTCATGAGGAGCCTCAAATTCTTCAATGATATTTTTTACATTAACTACATGCCGTTTTGCTGAATCAATTCCATTTCCTAAGAATTTGGGGATTGCTAATCTTAAATCATTAGTGATCTGATTTGGATAATGAACAATGCCAGTGAAATCCAACTATCTATATATTTCAATGATCAGAGGCTGCCTGTAAACATGATGATTGTTTTGGTTGTTCATACTTCCTCTATTGAATCCACCATTGTTGCCATAATTACCATTGTTCCCATTATTCCACCGCTACTATTATTGCCATTATTATTACCATTATTATTGTTCCTACCTCCACCATTTCCACTTCCATAATTGCCATTATTACCTCTATTGTGTCCATTATTTTGATTGATGCCATACCCATTACTTCCTATATGGTTACCCCTATTTGTGTTATTCCAATTCCTCTTATTTTCCACATTTCCATTCCTTCTTCCATCCTCCTTCATTTCTTCACTTGGATCCCTATGCACATCCCTCCATCTTCTACTTTCATTTACCAACGGATCATCATAAGTTACAAAAGGTTAGTCTATTCTTCTCATATGAGAGGGACTATACTCTGGAACTACTTGTCTACTTGTTTCACCCCTCTCTTCTTCTACATTGTTTGTCTTGGGGCTTGAAATATTATTTCTCTCTATTTCAAGTTTCTGCAACACCCAATTTGGTTGCCTTTTAAGTTCCCTTGTCATCTTGGTATCATCTGCATTCATATCAGCCATTCTAAGAATAACTCATCCCACTATTTTGCTTCCTATTCCTCAGCCGCGAGGATCTCACTATGGCTATGTCTATTATCTTTAGCACTTATTTTATAGAAATAATTTTCCTCCCTATTCTCATATTTGCTAGCAGATGAAGAATCTTCCTCCCTACTAGGAAATCTCTTATATCCTTCAAAAGCCATGTGTGATTTCTTCTCTTTGTTCATTTTCTTAGGACTCAACTGAACAAAATCTTCTTGTCCTTTGTGTAGAGACCTCCTCCCCTGCATCAATTTTATTGATAGATGTCTAGGGGTTTCTATTATTTTCTCAAAATACCAACTATTATTCATGTATTAAAATGTAGAGTCGCCACCTATTTAAGAGGAAAATATTACCAACATAACTAATCTTCTGGGATCCTCCCTCTAGTAGAGTCTGAAACAAACTACCAGAGATTCTAAAAACTTTGTATAACAATTCCTTAGCAGAGTCACCAATCTATTGGTGCCCAAAACCACAGATTGGGAAAACAAGAGACTGCCAACCCTCTTTCTATTTCCATAATCGACCCTGGCCAACAAATGGGAATGGTCAAAGACCAAATTCCCCTGCACTCTAGGCTTCACTAGACCGAGGTGGGTGTACCCCAATCTCCAAGCACACAAAGATTGCTTCTTTATAGTGAATTTAAACTTGAGGACAAATGTTTAACAAGAACGACAATTTTTCCTAAAACTTTTATTGAAACTTATGTGCTAAAGAATGTTTATTACTAAATGCTTGTAAATAAAATGCTAAGAAAAATGTATATTGAAAAATGAAACAGCTTCAGGACTGATTAGTAATTATGAATAGGGAGGAGATCACAAGAATTCAAAGATGCTTCTCAGTTAGGGACCTTAAACATATATCAGAATTGTTCCAGAAATCAACACTAGACTAGTGCCTTCATCCGACAATTAGTGTATTACTTATGTACATAAATCTTGATCAAACCCTAGAGACAATTTTAAAACTATCACTGAAATGGTTTCATTAAGTGCTACAAGAACAGTAAAAACTTAATTTTAAATTCAATCACATTAACTTGTGATGTCACATTACAACAAACCCTTATAAGATTTATCTAGGGGACTCAAACAAACATCAACATGAAATAATAACAAAATGATAAAGGAATTAGAAGCAATAAGTTTTATATATTGATCTTGAAAAAACAATACTAAATACATAAGCTACACTCACAGAGATTACATGATTTCTCAAATACTTTTAATTCTCATTTACCCTTTTGTAACATAAGACTAACAGTCCCTTGGCCTTTTTAAAATTGTAGACAATTGTCCCTACTTCTTTGATACAAAACGATTCAATACAAATACATATGCCACAGGACACGAATGAAAGGACACACCCTTTCATTATCCTAGACCACTAACTGAACAAAAACTAAATAGCCTAACTAAAACATCAATTACATTACAAACATAAAACTAAACAATAAACTAAGATTTTCAATCCAGCCGTTGTCCGCACTTCTGAATGTGCTGCAAATAGCCTACATCTTTGTAAGTTGTAACATTGAATACTACATCCCTGGCTATGTTCAATCACGTAGAATTTCTTGAACTGATCGACTGTGTCATTCATATCAAGAGTATCTATCTTGGCAATGGCTTGGGCTGCATTAAGTAAAGACTTACACTCAGAAAGCCATACGGTCTTATCCTTAATTACACCTGCATTGTCCACCAAACCAAGAACCACATGCTGAACAATTTGCTGGCACTCATCAAATTCAGATTTCAACTCCTTTGTAAATTCATCATGTGTGACAAGAAAACCCTGAACCCTTTTCTTTACCTTTTCCCTAGTCGATGCATCTTGTAACAACAGGTTGAGTCTATCTTGAATTATGGTGTTAGATACCATATTGTCCATGTTCCTTTGATACACACCCCAAAATTTGTCCAATGCCTTCTCCATGTTATCATATCTTTTACTCATCAATACACAAGCAATATCAGCCCTGATGCTCTTCATCTCCATCTTCAACTTAGTGTGCTCATAAGCTAATTTTTCAAACTTCTTCTTCCAATGGTTTCCTAAATCAGTAATCTGAGGGATTGGATGCCCACTCATTTTAAGGGTTTCCTCATATAAGGTCTTATATTTATTTTTCTCTGCTATCTCGTGTTTCATCTGAGCCTTATTGAATTTTGAGATATCAATACCTATGTCAGCAGTGACCATAGGATCTACCTCTCCAACTTTCAAGGTCATCATATGACCAAAGGCTTTATCCACATCTATGATTTTTGGCCTTTTATTCAGGGGGTACAATGCCCATAACAACATTGCATGTTCATCTGGATCATATCTTGATCCAATGAATATATCATTAACCCTTTGGACATCCAACTTGAAGTCCTTATTGTTTGCATGTAATAGACTATCAAAAATAAATGATACACTCAAATCCCATCCTGGGAAAATAATAATACCTGCTTCCACTAGCAACTGGCTCCCTCTCTGAGGGATCATTGTCTCCACTTCTACATCAATATCAGGCTTAAGCTTTTGCAACATTTCCTCCTCATTCTCTGGTGTGATATTAGGCATTGCTTCCCTTAGCTTCTTCCCTTTGTAGTGGTATAAGAAGGACTTAAACTCTTTAGAATTGATGAATTGATCATCTAAAACAAATGAAGTGTGCTATGTCATCCGTTCATCTATTTCTACATTTAGCACAACAAGGAGCTTATCCTATTCTTTTGGCTCCTTCTCTTTCTCAGGTGCATGGAGCTTGGAAACTACTTCATTCTCCCCTGAATAACTTTAAGTTGGCTCTCCCTCAACGTTTTCTAAATTTGTCTTCTCTCCTCCAGTTTCTTCTCCAAGGTCTCCATAACCTCTACAAGGTCCTCCACTTCCTTATTTTTACACATACCCTCAAATTCATCCTCCTAATGAAGGTAATCTCTCAACCCTTATCTCTTCTTGCACATGTGGATGTATCCCTTGGGATCATAATTCATTCTAGATGTGTGCTAGAACAGGGTGTACTCATCCACTAGCTTCCTATCAATAGCCTCGTATGCTCTAGTAGATACAATTTTGAAATCCAAGAAATAAAGTGTGCCACAGAGAAAGGCTTGCTTGTGTGCATATCCCAAATGTTTGGCATTAGAGACACTTAATTGCCTTACAATTTCCAAAAAAGCAACCCTATCTGATACAGGCTTTAGTAGAACATTGGGGTAACCTTCAAATCCATAGCACCGAATAAAGGTGAAATTTTGGCATGAGTACCAATCACCCCAATTGTGATTAACCTTCTGAATTTTTTTCTCATGAGGCCTAAGAAACCTCTTTAAATCCTCAGAAAATGATCCCTGCAGAGGCTCACCAAAGAGAAAGAAAATTGGCTTAACAAAGAATTCTTCAAATTTGATGTAATGGGAATTTACATATCTGTAATTCAAGAGAGAAACCCATAACTGAACTGGTTGATCTTGTCCATTCTTCCCAACTGTATTTACATTCAAACCCCCTGGCCATAACCCTCTCAATCTCCCATAAAATAAAACAATGAGCATTAACAACGAATAAAGCTTGAAGTGCTTGTCTGGATTTTCCTTCAAGTTCAGGAAGCCTTCATGAAGTCTATCAACCAGGTATGAAGCAAAATCAAAAGCCTTAGGCTCATGTCTCTAAATACCTACTGCTAAAATGAGCAGCCCCATGTTTGCTACATCAGGAGCTTCAACTCCTCCAACCTGACCACATGCCATATATGTATACTGTAAATATTTCTTGAAAATTGTCATATCATAAGGAGGACCATCCTCCTCTATTAGCCTCCCCTTCTCTACTTTGTGGATAGCGAGGTTCCAACCCTGGTATGTAGTATCCATTTTTCTTTATTTCTCTTCCAAATCCACAAAAGATAAGGGCACATTCGCCTCAAGATCCATTGCAAAAACATCCTCCATTGTGGCTATTGCAAAGTGAACTAAAGCGGTCCCATCGGGCAATAGAATGCATCACTTGTTTGTATCATAATGTCTTACCAGGAGCTTCAGTAAATCAATATTTACAAAGACATTAGGTACCATGAGTTTACCTAAACCAATACTCCATGGGTTTGAAATCGGCATGGTCTCATCCTTGTGGAAGTAATGGAAAAGAAACAGCTCGTGCCCTCACACTGTTGTAAATAGATCTCCAATTTCTTTGTATATGTCTTCCAGCTGGTCGTGAATAGGCAAATACACCTTAGCTCTATGTGACCTAGCTCCTGGAGAGCCCATCTGATCTATCATGTCTTGATTTAATTTCCTTCGATCCTCATTGACTTCACCCTTCAATTTTTTTGATGTGCTACTAGATATTTCAACGACCTTCCACTTCCCTTTTGAGCTTGACCCTTCCATCTTTGCAAATTATTTTCTCTATACTCAGTAACTCAAAATATTTCTCAATGAACACCTGATAATTTCTGCAATAAATTTGTGCGAAATGTCATTGTGCAACACTAGCTATATATCCCCAAGGAGTCTAATCCTGTACTTAATTACTACAATCTTGATGGATCTACTTCATGTGGAATCAGACCTACCCAATGGATACATTTAATGGAAGCCATCTTGTCAATTTTTCATATCAAGATCTTCAACGGCTAATCGATGAGACTTTTCCCGATGATTGAATTATTTGGCATCGTTTGTTATGACTTTATTGCTTCTTACCTTCTGATCGGCACAAGCTATCCCAACCGACTCATCGGGTCTTGGGATATGAATTTTTCTCCTATCCTGAGGGTTCATTTTATCCTGATGGATACTCCTTCAGTTTTGGCTTTGCTTTTGTTTTCACACTCTATTGGTATAACTCTCCCCGATACACCCGCCTTCAATTTTTTTACTTAACCCATCAAGTACCGGCATAGTTCATTTTATGTCCCTTTGATGCCTCGATGACCTCAACATTTTGATCCACATTCGTACTAAGCTTCCTACGTTATCGACATAGCTCACCTTGAAGAACTCCTCGCCACTCACCATCCGCCATAATAGTCCTATCAGGATTCGGCATAGCATAAAACTTCTCCTCCCGATGTCCCGATGAGTCTTCACTTCATTTTACTTTATCGGTATAATTCACACTGACATCCCCATAGGCGCTTTTATCTTCATCCGGAGTCAGAATAGCCTTTTTCTATTCCTCCCAAAGTCCTGATGTTACTCCGCTACACTTTTATGCTTTATACCTCCAAGTCTGCTTTATCGCTATAGGTAATACCGATGGTTCCGCCTTCCGATTCTCCATGCCATCAAGGATCAGCCTAACTATTTTTTCACTATCTCGATATGGTCTTTTTCTCTAATGGACCCGCCTTCAGTTCCCTTCAGTCATTGGGTATCAGGATAGAGTTTTTTCATTATTTTTGATCTCCCGATGCTATAAGTCCATGATCTACATTGCCATTTCATCATTACAAGTTACACCGATAGCCTCATAGGTTATCGGTATAGCAATTTTTACACTTTTTTGATAAGCTGATACATGCCGATAGAAAAACACCCTCCTTCTTCCTCATTGGAACAAGCTATCCCGATGGTATGACTTTTCCAAGAGCATGCACCTTGCTGAATATTATTTAAGTGCTCCAATGAATCTGCCTTTTTATTTATCGGTATATGTCATGCCGATAATCCTTCTTTTGCTTGCCAATGCTTTTTCATCGGGACTACTTATGTCGATAATTGAAATTTTGCATTTTGAAAAAATGAGCCATCCGCCATGAATAATAGTGATCCTAGCTATCCCACAGGGTCTAATACATACGAAAAAACAACCTTAGGTTATACCATAATGATTTCTTCACTGATAAATGCTCCCATACTAGATTCCTTGTGCAGTCTATACTTAGTGCATGCCCTTAGTGTGCCCAAGTGATATCTTGACAGTCCTGAAATAGCCTTAGAGAACTTTACTCGTGCTAATAAGGTTCCTGCATATGCAAACCAACAGTAAATGCTCATATAATAGGAATAAGGCCTCCATATAGCACAAAATGTTTTGTAAAAATATGTGCTAACACCTTCAATTGGTTTTAGACTTGTATATGCAATTGGTATCTCATTTGTATATACACTTGGTTGCTAAGAAATTGGTGTCAATCGGTGTCTGAGACCTCCATCTCAAGTGTTGCGGATTGAGAGGATGCAAATGTATGATGGTCTTAGGAGGAAAAGCATCCAGTAGAGAAAAAGGGAGAGAGAAAACCCTGTCAGTTCCCTTTTCCATTGTTGTCAAAGGGGGAGAGAGAATCTATAATGCCTCGCTAGGAAGCCCCAAAGGGATAAAGCTAAAACACTAGAATAGAATGAAAATATTTTTTTATTTTCTTTTTACAGTTTTAAAAATGACATAATGACACAATGAGTTATCATAAGCTCAGATAACACAACAGAATACTTAACTAACACCTAAAGGGTTTCCCAACGTGATTATTTGACTCAACACTTAACTCAACCCAAGCTAATTAACCCAATTGAGCTGATTTACTTAATTACCATTTATTACTTTAAACAAGGATATAATTCATTCGGTAAATTAAAATTATAGATAACGGGATGATTTCATCCATTATGGTTGAAAATATAGATAACATGATGAGTTCATCCATTAAGGTTAAAAATATAGCTAACATGATGAAGTTCACCCATTAAGTTTAAAATATAGATAACATGATGAAGTTCATCCATTAAAGTTAAATAATAGATAACATGATGAGTTCATCCATTAAGGTTAAAAATATAGATAACATGATGAGTTCATCCATTAAGGTTAAAAATATAGACAACATGATTAGGTTCATCCATTACAATTTTAACCATACATTTCGCCCAAACTTTCATTAAAACATAAGTCACGCATCTAATTTCATTATAAGATAACAAATGCTTTCCAAGCATACTTTAATTGTATTATCAACAAATGAATACATTCCATTATTCAAATTTACATTCTTCGTGATCCAAATTACTACATTAATAAGATGACTACATACATGCATTTATGATTAACTTCATCTAATCCACATTACACATTTTAACATAATGCCATCTATACATGATAAATTAAAGATGAAACAAAAGAACATAAACACCACATAACACATAAATGATATCGGAGTTCACCCCTAGTGGGCTACATCTCCGGGTCTGCTCAACTGCAAGACTCCTCTGATAAAATAATACGGTGAAGAATACATAAGGGTCACATCATTTACATCCTGCCATCAAGGCTTACTTACACCAATAATACATACGACCACATCGGTCAATAAATACAAGAATGATCCCTGAATTAGGAAAAGGATCCAACTGAACATAATAAGAAACAAATACAAAAATCATCTGGTGCATATGCAAAACTAAGTCTTCACAACCCATCATAAGAAACCCATGGTCTAACTTGAATATTAGGTTCTTACAAGGGCAAAAACAACAGGACATGACCGAATACAACACCAACACATGAAAATAGTAAACACTCGAGATCAAGGATATAAACAGGTACCCAAATCAACATGCGACAATATCCAACATTCACAAATAAGGACTTGCCATTTCTTAAGCAAATGCGAATACAAAAAAAAAACATGCATAGACATAAATCGGAAAAGACAATCTTCTTCCATATCGTTTAAACATTACAAACAATCCAGTTTTCTAATCGATCTAAGTTTGATTGCAATTTGTCTACCTTGTCTAGGTACATGACGCTCATGGTTTTGTAATTCACTAAAGTTCATTTGCATCATACAATAACATAAATACATCATCATGAGTTTCCAAACCAAAAACACATTAAAATAATTATAATATATATGCAGAACACACAATGATATAAAATCAAATATTCAATAATCAACAAAGAATATGATATTCATTTTTCAAAATAAAACATCTTTCTCATACTTGCTCGAAAACAATAATCTAATCCATTCTCTTGCGATACAATAACATTCTTTCCAAAAATAGATATACACATTAAAAAGGAAATAAAAAATGATGATCATTTCCCAAATAAACTAATGCTTCCATGCTTACATATATATAAATACAAATTAAATATTAATTAATATATATATATATATTAATCCACCATTAATAAAATATATACTAATTAATAATTAATAAAAACATTGCAAATTAAATATTAATTCATATATATATTAATTCCCAATTAATAAAATACATACTAATTAATAATTAATAATTTTAAAATACTATTTTAAAACTTTTAATAAAATATATTGAAAACTTTTAAAATAAACCCCATTCAAAATAGCAATGCATTTTTTTTTTGTAAATTAAAAAAATAAGCAAACCGCGGGGCCCACCTCCCTCCACGGGAGTGGAGGTTCTGCCCTAGCTACGGAGGCTGCGGCCACCAGTGTGGACACAGACCCATGACCTCCACACTATGGACGTGGGACTTTGTGGCCACAATGTGGATGCAGGTCCCTGCGGCCACATTGTGGACACAGGCCCTTGCGGCCACATTGTGGTCGCAGGCCTCTACGACCACACTGTGGTCGCAAACAAGGCTGTTAACACAGGGAGGAGAGGGGGGGTGCGGGTTGAGCCTCGGTTCCTCCACCCTCCAAAACCCAATCCGCCCAACAATAATCTTATTTCGAGATTCATATTTTATGTTATATTTAAAAAAAAAGCTTTTCAAAAAGGAAAACCTAGCTTGATTAATATTCACAGTTTCAAACAGAGACTTCAAACAATTTCCACTCTTTGGGTATTCACAGACCCAGATATAGTTTTAAACAAGAAACCAATACTCAAAATTTTTTCTGGGAACAACCTCTGGGACATTTTTTCAGAAAATAAAAAAGAGATTAACACATATAAATGCATTTTTGATAATTTCAAACCAAAACCCCCAAAATAAAATAGACTCGGAAATTTTCTGAGATAAAATAGAGAATGGATCCAGTCATTTTTAAAACATCATTTCTTTCCCAAATTGAAGAAATGGATTTGCATCCATGAAACAAAAGGGTTCAAAGATAAATTAATTTCTCACTTCCTATCCAAAATGAAAGAGTTTTCTGAAAGAAAAAAGGCAACCACACACACATAGGATGCTCCTTAAAATTAGACAAATTTCAACAAAAACAAAGGGGTTAACCAAAATGCCTACCTTGAATGCTATCCTGGAGGTATTGAAGATGAGCTCCACCTACAAAATACCCCAAACTCCTTCCACCAAATGCCCCAAATTCTTCCCCAAATTTTTCCATAAAAAAATAACTCTCCAAAAATAACGTCGTTCATATTTTTCCAAAACCTAAGTTAAATGGAGGAATGTTTGACCTAATTTCTTATTTTTGAATTTAAAATACTTTCTTTCAATTAAAATCTAGAAATCATTCTTTTCAACAAATCAAATATACTAAACTTGCTTTTCTAATAAAATTTCATTTTCACTCTTAATTGAAATTAACCTTTCTATTTCCAAAATGCCGAATAGGTTAAATTATTTCTTTTTTGAATAAATTAAATCTTTCCTTTCAAAAAGCATAAACTGGATAAATTCATCATTTAAAATAACCATTAAATTGAACTTGCTACAAACATGAATAGAGCATTTTTTTTAATTAATGATTAATCGCATAAAAGAAACCTATTTAATTTAGTTCCTTAATTACAATATGTAAACACACATTAAATCAAATTAAATACTCAGGATTAAATACTCAATTTTACCACACGCAAAGCATGCAACCCAAGAAAGCCAACTAGATACACGACTTGCAAACCCAACAAAATGGAAACAAATAGATGACTGATGATGCTCACTTGAGCATGACTAGGGTAAAATGAGGGTTTCATGACCACCTAATCCAAACTCCAAGGACCAAAGAGGTACACTCAAACCTGCGAATCTAGGTAAAGATAAACCTCGCACCTAGGCGATAACTGTATTTGCAATATCCTGCAACCATGAGTCACACAAGCATACATATATATATATTTAATGAAAGTGTTAGCCCGAGATTAATAACATGAATCAGGAGAACAAATAAACTTGCATAAGAATCAATGCAAAAGCACATTAACAGGTATGCACAATAATCATAATATCTTCCTACAACATTACATAATGATAAATCAACCATCCAAGAATGCCACATAAAAAAAAAGTCAATCAAGGTCAAACCGGTTTTACAAAGATGACTAGGGTAGGGGAACTACAAAATCTCTAGTATTTCGGATAATACATGTGTTGACATCAATGCCAAAGGGGGAGATTGTTGGCATAGTATTGTTATTGATGTCAACTGGTATTGGATGACAACCGGTATGGGAGATTGATGAGCAGTGTTGTCATTGATGCATAACAGAAATGGTGTCATTGATGTCAACTAGCTTGGTAGGTCACCGATAAGGAAGAGAATGTCATCTAGCATAATGGCCATTGGACTCATCGCTACACAGGTCAGTGTTGACTTCTATTGATGGCATGGACATGAGATTGGTATGTTGGCAGTGCATTATTGCCAACTGGCGAGTGTGCAAGTAGGGTGAGCTTATGCAGAAGTGCCAACCAGTATGTTGTTGGATGATTGAATGTGAAACAAAAGGACTCCCACCAGATAAAGATGAAGTCACTGATTGAAGAAGATATCACAAGATGATAAGAAGACTCATAGAGAGTGTGCCCAACCAGATCATATGTGCTTGTTTCAAGATGTTCCTACTCAAACAAGGAAGGCATATTGGTGCATTGCAAAATATAGATGCCAATGATCCATGCCCATTGGTAAGTGGTGCTTATCTCCCATTATGCATGAAATGCATTATAATCCTCTGAGATAAGACATAAGAGTTAAAGGTAGGTGATTGAAGGCTCACACTGGATGAAACGGTGAAACACTAAGTTGCCTTAGGTGCATGGAATCAGAGATATGCACCAGATTAGCTAGGTATGTATGTTGAGCTACTAGGATAAAGAAGGAAGAGTAAAGTAGTGATGGGTTTGTCATGTTGACAAACCAATTGAGATGATGTCCAGGTTGATGAAGAAAAAAGGAATGGTGAATGGCTTTAGACATAGAATGTTGCAAGAATGCAAATGGAGTTTGGTGCCATCAGTATGCATGGTATGTTACCTATATACATGCAGAAGATATCGCTGGTATAGATGTCCACTGGTAAGCGAGCAAAAGAGAAGAAGTGAAAGGCTCTTGTTTGATAAAGATGAGCATGTGAAGTGACCAGTTACAGTGTTCCATTGAAAGAGAAAAAGGGCACTCAAAAACATGTCAGTGCCCTTTTCCATTGTTGTCAAAGGGGGAGAGAGAATCTATCATATGTTTGATACTACATGTGTTGACATCAATGACAAAGGAGGAGAATGTTGGCATTGTGTTTTCATTGATGTCAACCAGTATTGGATGGCAACTGGTATGGGAGATTGATGAGAAGTGTTGTCATTGATGCAATACCAGAAATGGTGTCATTGATGTCAATTAGCTTGGCAGGTCACTCATAAAAAAGAGAATGCAATCCAGCATAACGACCATTGGAGTCACCGATACACAAGTTAGTGTTGACTTGTATTGAAGACATGGACATGAGACCGGTATGGTATAACAATCGATAAGTGGTATGTTGGCAGTGCATTGTTGCCAATTGGTGAGTGTTCAACAAGGGCGAGCTTTGCAGAAGTGCCAACTGGTATGTTGTTGGATGATTGGATGTGAAACAACAGGACTCCCACTAGATAAAGATGTAGTCACCGATTGAAGAAGATATCACAGGATGATGAGAAGACTCATAGAGAGTGTGCCCAACTAGATCATATGTGCTTGTTTGAACATGTGCCTGCTCAAATAGGGAAGCCATATTGGTGCATTGCAAATTGCAAATGTCAAGGATCCACTCCCACTAGTAAGTGGTGCTTATCTCCCATTATGCATGGAATGCATTATAATCCTTCGAGATAAGACATAAGAGTTAAATATAGGTGATTGAAGGCTCACGCCAGATCAACCGGTGAAACACTAAGTTGCCTTAGGTGCATGAAATCAAAGATATGCACTAGATCAACTAGGTAGGTATGTTGATCTACTGGGACAAAAAGGAAGAGTAAATGAGTGATGGGTTTTTCATTTTGACAAACCAGATGAGATGATGAAGAAAAAAGGAATGGTGAATATCTACAAACAGAGAATGTTGCAGGAATGCAGATGGAGTTTGGTGCCATCGGTATGCATGGTATGTTACTTATATACATGCAGAAGATATCACTAGTATAGATGGCCACCAGTAAGCGGGCAAAAGAGAAGAAGTGAAAGGCTCTTGCTTGATAAAGATGAGCATGTGAAGTGATCGGTTAAAGTGTTCCACCGAAAGAGTAGTAAAATGCAAGGTTGAAGGAAGACCGGTTAGGGTATAACCGACAGGGTTAGAGAACTGGTAGATGAACCCAGTTGTGTGGTTGGTTGGTGATCTTGTCTGGACTAACACAAAAGACTTCATAGAGGTGGAAGCCAACAAAGTTGACATGCAGGAGATAGGTGTCATGCATACTATGGTCAGTGAAGTGTTGTCGGTGAGGTAGGTGGTGATTGGTCGACATTAATGTCGATAGTGTGTTTCACAGGTTGAGTGTAGAAGGGTGCGGCTTGAGACTGATCAAAGGACAAAGATTTGATTTCATGACTTCATGATTGAGGTCGAGTGTCCAGGTACTAATCAGGGTAGGTGAAGCTATCTGCATGATTGCTTCATAGGTGTTTGACAAGTGTAGACCAAAGGTGGTGCCATGTTTTCCAAATAGGACAAACATGTTTTGAACGCAACAAGATTGGAAAAGTCTGATTAATCCATTGTAGGTGGTTGATCTCTGGAAGGAGATTTGATAGGATTTGGTTTGCCTTGAAGGTGATGAAGAAACCCTAGCATGCTAGAATTTTGAATGTCAGTCAAGGTGGGAGAACTCAAGAAAAAAAATGTCAACTGATGACTGAAGATGTGGGATGATGTTACAGGTCAGATGATGAAGGATTGAGAATGAAAGAGAAGAAGAGAGAGACAACTAGTCAGAGACTTCATCTAAGATCATAAAGACTGAGTGTTGGAGGTACAATCAATGAAAGGATTTAGTAGTGGCTTAACCGGCATTATCGAAGTAACTGATAAACTACAAAGTGAGTTGTAGTGGTGTGAACCAGTGGTTCTGGAACTTGCAAAAAGGCAGAAAAAGAGTAGCTGTGTTGTGGGAGTGATAGTGAAGATCCGAGAAGAGTCTGACCGGTAAGGAGAAAACTGGTAGAGATCAGAGTGAAGAGTATTGGTGGTGGGAAGTAGTAGTGTATCTAACAAAATAAAGTGTCGGCAAAGAAGAGGAAAAGAAAAGAAGAGGAAGAGAAGAGAAGAAGCAGAAGGTTGTAGCAGAGTGAAGGCAAGCAGAGAACTGACAAAGATCTTTGTAGAGGTGAACCAATGGAGAGACATATGTGAGAGTTACAAAGTTATTTTGTAACAAGGATATTACTTTTGTATTTGATAAATGACTTTGTAATCACTGAGTTGGATCTCGGTGCAGGGGTTGGTGTTCCTTGGGTTGGTGCCCTAAAATTAGGGGTTGGTTCTCCTTGGGTTGCTACCCTAAAGAAGGAGTGGTACTCTTTGGGTTGGTGCCCTAATTGTTGTAACTGAGTGTTTCATTGTGAGGATGGATTGGAGTAGTAGACTCTAGCAACATTTCTTACTGAGGTTTTTCTCATCTTGGGATTTCCTCATACATCTAGTGATATGTGATGTCCCTTTTATGTGTGGTTGCATTTGTGTTATCCTCCCATCTAACCGGTATGTTTGCTTTATGTTAGATTTGTTAACCAGTATATACACATAGGATAGAAAAGGGAAAAGTTTGGAAACCACTGTTTCACCCCCCCTATCAGTGGCATCTTGTGTTCAACAATAGGAGCATTCATCTTGTGAATGCCACACATACCTTGACCCCTAGTGTAATTCCCAGAATGGAGGGTTTCACTCCTTGTATGTTATGTGTTTGTTTCTTCAATGAGATATCTTTACATCTTGGTTCCTTATACCCTGATGTGCTAAGATCCATTGTTCAATAATAAGGCTTAGTGATGAATATATATTGCACAATAAATAATGACACAGGTTCATGAATCAATCATTCTCATTTTCATCTCATTTTCTTATTGCTAGTTTGTTGGTTATTTTCTCATCATCTCTTTCTAAATCATTTTCTATCATCTAACATTATTCTTTCATCAATCTCTTTTTTCTATCATCTTACTAACATTTCTTCAAGGTACATCTGAGTCAAAAAGGGATAAAGCAATATTATGACACTATCATACAAAAACAAATTTTCATTCATATAGTTAATTTTCATTCATATAGTTAAAATTGCATTCATATAGTATAGTTGCATTAATATCATATAAGATTGAATTAAGTTAATTATTACATCACAAACTGTATAGAATTCATTGCATCCATAGAAATCATTTATAATTCATATAGACATGCATGACATGAAACATAGAATCATACATCATACATGGAATACAAAGCATAATAGATCGCCACCAAAAACTGCATATCATATATATAACTCAATAATGGTAATGTGTCAGAATACAATCATCATAAAACAAACCCAAAGGCTCAGATAACATAATCTCAATGTCTCAACCCACACTGCCTCTATCTCTAGGTGGATCCTGCCTACTAGATCCTGCCCCAGGATGTCTCGAAGATGCCCGAGGTGGACCCATAACACCACCATTGCTAGTCCTTCACATAGAAGTCCTACTAGAACCAGAAGGACCTCTAACCTCACTAAAGATCAAAGCTTTGTGTGCCTTAGGTACAACATCAAGGTAGAGTTGTCTATAATAAAAGGCCTCTTGTATACCATAATAAAGTCTGTCTGAATATCTACGTGCATCGGTACTGGGAGAAAACTGTTGTTCATAAGCAACCCAAACCATCTACATCCACCTCACTACATCATCTCTCTCCCTCTGGAGATGATCCTTCTCACCACCAATTCGGTCCCTCTCACTCTCTAGTGCACCATAATCTCTGTGAAATAAATCCCACTCAGCATCCCGTCGCTCCCTAAGTTTGGAAACCACATTTTCTAGGCTCTGAATTTGCGCTCTCAGAATCTGTGGATCATCATCATCTCTACCCCCCTTTGCTGCAAGTGCATCCTCCAACTTAGGAATCTCATCATCATCCCCATCCCCACTGCTTGATGAATCTGAATAATCATCCTTGTCTCCACTGCTCCTAGACTTGGTATCTCCACCAATGTCTACATCCTCCTCCCCCCCTCAACTCCTCCTCTGCCCTCCTCCTCTCCTCTGTCATCTCCCTTCTCCCCCATATCAATCCTCATTCGCTATCTCAGATGACCTGTCTGCTGAGCTGCAATAGGAACCGTCAAATTAGTTAGTGGAATAGGCCTATGTGTATCCCACCATGCATCATACTGAGGTGTAGTCCTTAGATTTGCAACACCTGTACTCCAACCCCACTATAATGCCTGAAGAGCATCAAACTCTACAATAGCCACACATGGTTGTATGCAAGCACCCCAATCAAAAACCTCATGACTAACATGAGCACAGTAAGATGTAATAATGGGTACTACCTCTACCTCTCTAAACTACCTAAGTACCCATCTTGGTAGGTACATCTCAATAATCCTCTACGTCTCCATGGTCTTCCCAATGAGATATCTCTTTTTTCTACAGAAAGAAAAATGTTGAGCGTCATCTGCCCAACCGGGGCAATCTAAATAAGGTATCCAAATGAAATGTTGTAGGATATCAATTTGATATTGCCAGTACAATATGTTACTCGAGCCCTTGTGTGTAATCCAAGGTGTATATGTATACCCATATGGCTCCTCAGGCTGTAGGTCAATATGAACCACTGGCCTCAAAATAGAAATGTGCTCCCAAGCCCAAGTCTGGAGCAATGTCACACCACAGTTGACCAATCGGTATCTCAAGTAAACAATGTTGTGCATCTAGTAATAAACCATCACTAAGAGACAAGGACCCCAAGCATACACTCACCAATGAACAATCAAATCATGGAGCACTCTGCTCCATCCAACTAGAAATCCATGACCTCTCCTATCAGGGATAAGAAAACCACCTACAATATTGCACATTACTATAGTGAGATCATCATAGTCCAAATGATCCCATGGGATGTCATAATGACCATTGATCTGCAAGTCCTACTCCTCACACTCAAAAAGGGCACACAATCCGGCTACGTCATCATCATGATCATATACAACTCTCATTCCATGGATGGGAATATGTAGTATCCACCAAACATCCTCTAAGGTAATAGATGCCTCACTAGCAGGAAGATGGAAGGTACACATCTCAGAATGCCACTGCTCCACCAATGCAATAATCAAGGCGTTGTTGGCCATAATAACTACCACATGTAATACATGATACAATCCTAGATGTCAGATGTGCATAGTTCCTTCCCATAAAGTTGTTGGCTTGATGATGATTTTTGTATTGGATGACTTTATGTGTTGTCATTAATGGCACATATTCACACACATATATGTTCATATTGTCATAGTCATCTTAGTTAAGTCAAACCGGTACTACTCCTAAGTCTTTGTATTGCAAATCGGTATCATATGTATAGAGAAGTCTAACCAGTATGAAGGTGTCTAAACTGATATATGTAGACAACCAGTATATGCAAGAATGACAATTGGTTTTGGTCATTTCCACCGACACCAGTTTTGAGATACAATGAAGATCGACAAGGGGGTGAATAGAGGACAATCAGTATATGAGTTGGAAGTGGTTAACACTCAATTGGTATCGGTGTTCCAACTAGTTTAACTGATTGTGTGATGAGTTATCTCTAAATAACATTTTTGGCGATGATTTGTGATATGTTATGGAAGATTGTCCAGATACACTGAACCTAGGAAATTGTGATGAGGTTCTTGAGCTAACATGAAATCTAATGTCTATAAAAAGACATTGTGATGAGCTATTTTGATATGCAAGATACAAGTGATGTTATGAGTTAGAGTTGATGTGATTTATTGAAGGAGTTGCAGAGTATGTCGGTGATGCAGTATTGATTGAACAGAAAAGGATCTATACAAGAAAGATGTGCTATTTCTAGATCATACCACATGTTTTTTTCTAATCACTACAACAGTTAAATCCCCTAACTAGGTAAGCTCTAAAAAGATTCATTATATAAATCCTCTAACCAGGTGATCCATTATTTTGGATTTGAAATCCTCTACCGAGGTTACTCCTAACAGGGTACTAGGTACTTTAATCGGGTATAGCTTCTAACAAGGCTTTGGGATCTTTAACATGATTCTCTCCTAGCAGAGAGCACTTTGTAGACCTTAACCGGTTAGTTACCTATTTCTGCAGATAGTTAACTTGTGAGTCCCATCTCACTGTGGTTTTTACTAGTTGGGTTTTCCACATATAAACACTTGTGTTATGGTGAATGTTTTACTTGTTGTGAATGCTTTTATAACACTTTGGATTGC
This sequence comes from Cryptomeria japonica, assembly GCF_030272615.1. Lineage (NCBI taxonomy): Eukaryota > Viridiplantae > Streptophyta > Pinopsida > Cupressales > Cupressaceae > Cryptomeria > Cryptomeria japonica. The sequence goes on along the minus strand of NC_081411.1, from coordinate 470,710,512 downwards.
ATGCAAAGTCTTAAGTAAATTGGTTAATTGTTTTTACCACTCTAGGTTTAAAGTGTTATTGTTTTTTCTATCATTGATTCACCCACCCCTCTCAGTGATTTATAAGTCTATCAATTGGTATCAGATCCTAACTTCCTTAAGGCTTATTTGCTTGGAAGGAAACCCTAAAGTCATTATGGGGGATATTAGTTATAGAGAGATGGATAGAGTACTTGATGCAACCAGGGAAGAGCTTGAAATCCTGAGAGGTAGATTCAAAGCTTCACAAGTTAAGAGGAGAGAGATGACTAAGCAATTATTGGAGATCTCTGACAACAGTTCTTCAGATGAGGCCAATATTGATGCACTGGTTGAAGAAGTGGAGAAACTGAATGGTGAAAATCTAAACCTGAGGAGAGAACTTGAAGCTCCTACAATCCCTATGAGTCAATAAATTGAAGTAAGGAGGGCAGCTGAAGATTTGATCAAAGAGAGAGATCATGAGATTTCTAAGATCAAGTAGGAGAATGCACCTTTGCATGAACATTGGCTTGAGGAGAAGCAAGAAAATGAAGCTTTATAGTTAGATATTGAAATGGCAATGCCTATTAGAGAGACTCTTACAAAGCATAATGAAGATCTTACCAAAGAGCTTACTGAGGCTAATGGGAAACTTGACAAATTCAACAAGAGTTCCTCTATGTTGGATGAACAGTTCCAATCTCAGAGGATGAAAGGTGACACATTTGGATTAGGATTCAATACATCTAAGAAAGGAGAATATTTTGGTACCAAGAGCAGCATGCATAAAGGTAAAACTGCTCCTAAGACTAAGAATCCTACTAGTAAGAAAGCTTTCAAACCTATTTTCTTTATCTGTCACAAACCTGGACATACTGCTAATGTGTGTAGAAGCATATCTAATGAGAACACATGCTATAATGCTAATAATAGATATGTGTCTAGGAGATTTGAAGGTCATTGTTACACATGCAACATCTATGGACATAGATCAGTTGAATGCAGATATGGAGCGAACAACCCGGCACCTCACATGAATTCAAGACCTATCGGTGACTAGAGAAGGACTTTTGACAACTGGAGAAACATGAACTGGCAAAAACCCTATGTCAACCAATTCAATCCCTATGAGAAGAAGGTTAAGGAAATGGAAGGGAATAGAGAGGCGAATGGGCTGGAAATTACCATGAAAAATCTGGGCAATAGAGTCAACAAGATGGAATAAACCATGAAGAGGATAGCTGAACAGAATTTCCAGATTCTTAAAGCCTTTGTGGACAATATGAACATTCTGATTAACAGATTTGATAACTTTAAAGACAAAGAGGGCGACAAGGACCAAATGGAGAAAATAGGTCATGAGAAGAGAACTAGAGCCAACACCAGGAATCAGGGTGACATCAAGGGATGTGAGCTGGATGATTTGAAGACCTCTGTGGACAACATGAAGTAGATGGTGGTTCATGTAGAAGATATTATGAAAAATATCTAGCTATCTTGGTCTCTGTCTTTGTCTTTGTGTTATCCTTTTGCTATCTTTTTGTTGTCTTTTGTTGTTTTGTTGGCTTAGTGCGGCCCTATGTGTTTTTAGATCTCTATTTGGTTTGGATGGGATCTATTTTTTTTGTTGGGGTGATTAGGCATGGATCTTTTCTACTTTAATGCTTCTTCTATCTCCTGTTATGTAAAAGGTTCAGGTTCCTTTCAAAAACCTATTTTTACTTAATCAAAACAAATGTGATTTGTACAATTTGCAATAACTATGGACATGTGGCTATGAATTGTAGGAGAAGAACTAGAAGAGGTAATATAGGACCTTGGAGAGCATATGGGATGGCCTACTATCATTGTCACAAATCGGGACACATGGCCAAGTTCTGTAGAGCAAAGAAGAACAAACTGGTAAACCACTCTGAAGATCAGAAAGGAAAGCAGAAGGTTGATGTTGAAGAAACCAGAGTGGAGATGAATAGAATTTGGAAGAAGAAAAGTGAGGAAAATATAGTAGAAGAATCAAACCCTTCACTGAGTGTGGAGATTGCTACACCTGTAAACTGAGCTTTTCAACAAGCCTAAGGGGAGCATAGCGGTAAATCTACTTCTAGACCTCTTGAAGAGTATGGTAAGAGAGTTTTGATCAAAGGTGACTTGACTAGTTATATAGATTGTAAAATTGAGGATCTAGGATCACTAGCAATCTATTCTCAACTCAAATATCTATGTGACAAGAGCAGGAAAATCAAACCTGAATATATTAGGGTTTATGAAAAGGGTTTTCATAATGGAACCTATTTTCTTAAAGATTTTGAGGAAGAACATGTCACGATTAATTTAGTCATGTACATGGTGGAAACATGTATCTTGATAGATCTCACACCATCACAAAGGAGACAATTCATGCAGTAACTGGCTTCTACCAAACTAGTGAAGTACCAAAATTAAGGACAATCTCAAAGGAGATGGTCATTGCACTGACAAAGACTAATGCTGGCGGTTGTACTATATCGGTCAATAACATTGCAGATCTAGGAGTTAGATTTGCAACAATAGTTATTGGCTACTATATATTCCATTCTAGCAGGATGAACAGTGTACCATCTATTGTTGTGCATGCCACCTACAAAATGATGATAAAAAATGCAGATTATGATTTGCAAGGCAATGAGAAGTCAATTGATGTTGAACTTAGAATCAATTAAGAAGGATAATAGTCAAAACTTTAAATATGGTCAACTATTGATTGGTTTATTTTTCTACTTTCAGAATTTCATTCCAAGAATTGGTGATATTCAATGGTCTAAGGACTTATTGGTTACAACCCAAATCAAGAATAGCATTAAGGTTGTGAAGAATACATTTCTTGTTGATGTGAACAGATATTTCAATGAGTTTCAAAGGAAGATGAGCATGAGATTAAGGTTATCTGACGAAGTGGTGAAAGACTTTGAAAAAGACATATGTTTCACTATAACCACTGACTTTTGCCTTATGGAGGCCGTTGAACCCAGAGAACAAGAGATGAAAGAAATGAGCTATGAAGTCAACTATGACTTAATAATCTCTTATGCCAATAACCTTTTGGCATCTCCTAAGGATAAAAACAAGAAAAGACTGGGAGCTTACCAGGAAAGGATTGCACCTGCTCAACTCAGTTTTGCCAAGGAGAAAAAGAAGAAAGTTGAGCAAGTAGCTTATGTGACCATAGGTACAAGGGTGACTAGAAGTATTCAAATCAAGAAGGAACCAGTACCCAAAGTAAATGTAAAGAAGAAGACTGGAACAAAGAAGCAAGGCAAACATCTCATTCTTCAAGCAGAATCTAAGGATATTGATACTAAAGAAGAACCCAAGAAGATGAAATTTATTGGTAATAATTCCAAACCAGTAGGAGACATTTCCAGGAAAAGTACTCCTATTAATGTTGCAACATTCAAACCAATGAGTTATTTTGAGAGGACATTAAAAACATTAGGGAGGAAATAGTTTGATAATGTAAAAGAGTATTTTGATTCATTTGATGAAGATCAGAAACAAGAAATTGTTCAAGAGGTAATCAATCACCTATGTCAATACAATTGGTTGCCACAAGATATTGAAAAAGAGATTTCTAATTCTTTATATTAAATTCTTGAAAATAAATGGAAAATGCTTTTAGATCAGGACCACAAAATTATTGATAGAGTTTTTATTCAATATTTTCCTGAGTTGTCTTGAGATGAATTATTAGCATTTCTTGCTAAGTTCAAAGGACAATTTCATTCTAAGACAAGGAGACTGAGGTTATTGGATGGAAAGATTCAACCTATTGAAGATGATACTCATAGAATTGCACAAGATATTCAAAGGATGAATGAACAATTGAAGTAGCATAAAAATAAACCTGATCAGACTGAGACTGGAGCTCCACCGGAGCTAGATGCTGAAGAGTTTATTACACCAGATGTAGTCTATCCTGTTAAGAATAAGGATGACACAAGCTCTTGATCTGTTATATTCTTTTTGGATGATACCGAAGAAATCCAGGACACTGTTGACACAACTAGTAATGTCATTGAACCAGATAAGGAAACTGAACAACTACCAAATATTGTTGGTGAACAATTAGCAGAGGAAGCACTGGTTAATGAGCCAAGTGTGGATATTCAACTACCACCAAAAAGTGAACACAATGTTGAAATTAAACTACCACCGGTCACTACAACTACATAGGAGGAACAAACAAAGGTAGAGAAAGAAAAACTAGAGAAAAGGATGAAGAGAAAAAGACCGAAGAGGAGAAATTAAAGAAGGAGAAAACAATAGCTGATGACGACGATGACTCAATAAGCATACAAGGTCCAATTGATGTGGACAAATTGAGCACATCTGAACTGATGGAGATTGCTACTGTGATGTAATCTCAAGCTCAAAAGAAAAGGTTGAAAGAGCAGAGAAAAGAAGCAGAAACTATACAGACTGTTGTTGACATTTTGTCAAGTCTCCTACCAGAGACTGACACTGGAAATTTGTCTACCCCTATTCACAAACTTGGACAATTGGTTGTTGATTCTACTGACCAACTAAAATCACTTGAAGAGGCAGCACATGCCTTAGCTGAAAAAGATTACAAAAAGAAAAGGGGAGAGCAACTAATGTCAGATATTGATAAAGGCAAGATTTTTTTATCTATAAATAAAGATCTTTTGAGAACTACTATTGAAACTGGAGGTAAACTTTTGGCCTATACATCTAAAGTTTCATTTTTCTATTCTGATTTGAAGAAGAGGCGAGAAGATATAGAAAAGGAACTGGAGAGGATAAGTAATGCTTATATTCCAGTACAAGATTCATCTTTAGATTTTGGCAAATCGGTTGATGCTTTGCAACATCTGTTAGATGTCTATGATTTTGAACAAGTTAAGAAAATCAGATCAGTGAAAGAACTAAAGAACCAATTGGTTCCAAAAGTTGAATTTCTTCAAAGGGCATACAAGGATTCAGAAGTGGTTTTGGCTACCCTGGAGATGAGCGCAGTGGATACAATGGAAGAATTTGCTGCACAAATTATAACAACTATTGAGATCACTGAAACACTATTAGAAACATGGGATAATGATTTTGCATAGATGAAGATTACATTCAGTGACATTTTCTTAAGAATTGCAGTGAACACACCTTGAAAAACTCTTATATTTATGTATATGTAGTTTTTTGATGCAAATTTTGATGTAATATATATGTATTTTACTTTTCAATTTGGCATTTTTGTCAAAGGGGGAGTAGAAATATGTATGTGATGTCAAAATTTTGTATGTACTGTTAAGGGGAAGTTTGTACATTTTTGTAAGCACACTTAGCTGGAATTTTTTTTTTCTAAGTGTTGCCATCAATGCCAAAGGGGGATATTGTTGGATTGATGATGATTTCTATAGTGGATGACTTTATGTCATTGATGGCACATGTTCACACACACATATGTTCATATTGTCATAGTTATCTTAGTTAAGTCAAACCGGTACTACTCCTAAGTCTTTGTATTGCAAACCAGTATCATATGTATAGAGAAGTCTAATTGGTATGAAGGTGTCTAAACTAGTATATGTAGACAATGAGTATATGCAGGAATGACAATTGGTTTTGGTCATTTCCACTAACACCAGTTTCAAGATATAGAGAAGATCAACAAGGAGGTGAATGGAGGACAATCGGTATATGAGCTGGAAGCGGTTAATACTCAACCGGTATCGGTGTTCCAACCGGTTTCACTGATTGTGTGATGAGTTACCACCGGTTGTGATGAGTTATCTCTAATCGATATTTTTGGCAGTGATTTATGATATGTTATGGAAGATTGTCCAGATACACTGAACCTAGGAAATTGTGATGAGGTTCTTGAGCTGACATGAAATCTAATGTCTATAAAAAGACATTGTGATGAGTTATTTTGATATGCAAGATACAAGTGATGTTATGAGTTAGAGTTGATGCGATTTATTAAAGGAGTTGTAGAGTATGTTGGTGATGTAGTATTGAGTGAGCAAAAAAGGATCTATACAAGCAAGATGTGCTATTTCTAGATCATACCACTTGTGTTTTCTAATCACTACTACAGTTAAATCCCCTAACCAGGTAAGCTCTAACAAGCTTCATTGTAAAAATCCTCTAACTAGGTGATCCATTAGTTTGGATTTGAAATACTCTACCAAGGTTACTCCTAATAGGGTACTACCTTTAACCGGGTATAGTTTCTGACAGGGCTTTGGGATCTTTAACAGGATTCACTGCTAGCAGAGCACTTTCTAGACCTTAACCGGATAGTTACCTATTTTTGTAGATAGTTAACTTGTGAGTCCCATCTCACCGTGGTTTTTACCAGTTGGGTTTTTCATGTATAAATACTTGTGTTATGGTGAATGTTTTACTTGTGAACGCTTTTATAACACTTTGGATTGCATGCAAAGTCTTAAGTAAACTGGTATTTTTACCGATCTGGGTTTAAAGTGTTATTGTTTTTGCTATCACTGATTCACCCCCCCCCTCAATGCTTTATGTCTATCACAAGTAACTGGTCTTGAAGATCAAGACCACTAGGTCTACTCTATCGGTAGTATATCACTCCAATATTCTCTTGCATAGTGAACATAATGAAAATGTTAGATATCATTTAATGCGATAAAAAATGATCATACACATGACAAAGCACAACAATTTTACAACTAATGCATAATACTTAATACTTATGCTTAGCATTTGATACTAATGCATTACAATAGACACTTTTGTGTAACAATTAACATCAATGTGTGAAGAAATGAACTAATATGAAAAAAGTTAGATGCATGCATAACACTTGTGACCTATGTGTAACACTTATGCTAATGCAGTATGTTTATGGATTATGCGTAACATTAATTGCAAATGCATAAATATCAATAGGTGAATGTGTAATGCTTAATAAAACATGGCTCTGAAAAAAAAAAAAATTAGGCAAGAAATAGAGCAAAAATTTGGAAACATACCATGTCACTTTTTTCGGGTGGTCTCTGATAAGAATGTACTCGCTCGGACAAGTGCAGTCATGCCCTAAAGCCAGCCATGATGATCAAACACTCGCAAGGAATTACTAGACTCACAATGATCTCCAAGAACTCAAAACAATGCAAATGAGTGAATCAAAGGGCAAAATCACTATTTATAGCTCAAAATTAGGGGTTTTTCACTCCAATGGTCGTGGTCCCCTTGAACTTCAACAAACTTGTAGGCTAGTTAAATGATGTTGAAATCGCATGAAACTTCACACAATTGCTCACTATAATGATATCGAAAATATGGTCTCAGTTTAATAATTTTTTTACCACTTTTTCCGAGGGGGCATATTTACACCCTAATAATCACCGGGGCGTATTGGGGTAGGAATTTTTTTTGTTTTCTTTGAAACAATATCATGTTGAATTTGTCTCAAAGAGGGGCAAATGTAGACACCTAAAAATGTCTCATTGATCATGTACTAATTATTCCTCTAATTGATTAAATAATTCTTTAATTCTTTAATTAAATTAATTAATCTTATTCTTCTAAGTTTCATATTTCCAAACCATCTTACTAATTATTTTATTCCAATTTTATCTTCATTTAATCATTCAACCATTTTCTAATGTTAATTAAATATTTGTTATTTAGTTAATTGTTATTATTAATCCATCAATTTAAATAATCTTTATTATTTAAATAAATTCTTTTTCAATTCTATCATCAATTAATCATCAACCCCTTTTCTAAATATTAATTAAATACTTATTATTTAACTAATTGTGATTTAATCATTTAATTTAAATAATGTTTATTATTTAATTAAATTCAATTTCTAAATAATTAAATAGTTTCTTTAAATTATTTAATTAGCTAATTAATTCTTCTAATTCAAATTCCAAATCCCCAAATTGTAATTTTGTTTAAATTCATATTGCTCTAATTCAAATTCAAATTCTAATTTCATCTAATTTCATTTAATTATTCTTCTAATTTCATTTAATTTCATTAATCTTCTAAATTCATTTAATTTCGTTAATTCCCCAAATTCAAATTCAAATTCTTCTAATTTCATCTAAGTTCAAATACATGTGCATGATTTGAAAAATCAAATTGAAAATCAAAGTAAATTTCTAAATATATTCAAATAACAAATTGAATTTAAAATAAATTCAATATTTGAATGAAAATTCATGCAAAGATTAAATTGAAAATCAAAGTCAAAGTGCAAGCACATGCTAAATTAATTAATTCAATTATCTTTTCAATCTCTATTTCTATCTTCCACTTTTCTTTTTACCAAAAAGCTCTTAATCAACATTCAATCAGTTAACTATTTCAGTTTCTTTAATTTTCTCCAATCATTCTTTTTCTATCTTCCAGCTAGCTTTTTCTAAATAAAGCTTTCTTTGTCGTCAATCAATTATCCTCCAATAATTATTTTTCATCTTTCAATCAACTTTTTTCTCAATCAGTTAACTCATTTAACTATTCAATCAATTCTATTCCACCTCCAAATAAGCAGTTCAACTATCAATCAACATGTGAGCTCACCTGAGTTCCACCTCTTAATCATTTTGTTCAACCTAGATCAATCAATCTCACCCAATAATCTATAAATTGAGAATTCAATCTCCATTTTCAACAATCATGAACTTTGATTCTTTGTGTCATTTGTAGGTTTCCAGCATGATATCTGAGAGCCATCATACCACAAATAAGAGAAGAACAATGGAAGCTACATGTGATCATGGAGTAGGGAGTTTTTATTGATAGATTTTATATTCATATTGCTTGATTATGTTATTTCATTGGTTTTGCTTCAAATTCTTTGATTAGATAGGGATTCATGATTTCCCTTTGTTTCTAATTGAATTAATGATGAATTTTAGCATAGACAAGATCCACTACCAAACCATAAATCATTACCGGTTAAAGATCTTTTACCGGTATACATTCTTCTTCACAGATTTTATGACAGTCAATCATAACTCACTCACTATACTGAATTTGTTGATGCACTATATGGAACATAGATGCATGTTCTTATCTTCAACACTCTTGTAAAACCGTAATGCCTAACTCCTCACCAATCATCCATACCAGTGTCCTGATCATCACACTGTTCTTGCTTATCGGTTTACATTAACTTAGCAGTTTTGTTGTCTAACACATTCCTCTACTAGTTAGGCTTTACTAGTAGGCCTAGATGACTTAGATGACTCAACAAACATGGTTTCCATGAATGACAACACAAATAAAGTCATCAAACAACTTATAACTATATCAACATCATCTAGCAAACAATCTCCATCAACTTTACAAGTTATGCCAACAATAACTTTACCAGACATCTTCTCATCTCATCAACATCTCGATATGCCAATAATCTCCTCATTATTGTCTTCATCAGATATGCCAACAATATACCAATAATCTACCCCTTTGGCATTGATGGCAACACCAAAATGGCAATACAAAAATCTCATCAAAAGCTCATCATGCAAAACTGAACGCTCACCATATATAACTATTAGAGTTCTAGTTATGACTAGTTCACTTGATCTTCTCTGCTCTTCTCCTTCTTTTCTTTACTTCTCCCCCTATCATTGTTCTTCTCCCCCTTTGACAGCAATGCCAAAAGTGCAAAGTGTCAAATTCATCTTCTACTTCTCTTGCTTCCTTCATCTCAGCTGCACTTGTTTTCTTCATCTCAGCTTCTCCCTCTGAGGAGTAGCCCACTTCTCATCAATCCACAATGAAAGATTTTCAATTAGTCCACTGGATTGATGCTTCAACAACATCTTAGTTGACCTTCGGTAGTGGTATAACCCCTAGATTTCCTTTGAGATGTTCAAACGTAGCCTTAGGCAATGGCTTAGTGAATATGTCTGCTAACTGCTCCTTACTTGACACATGCTCCATCCTGACTATCTTTTCCTAGACTCTCTCTCTTAGAAAATGATATTTCAATTCAATATGCTTTGTTATAACATGCAATAACAGGTTCTTCAAAATACTTATTGCACTTGTATTATCACAATATATGATCACCAATTCTATCATAGTTGTTAGGATAACTGCTGAACAACTGAGAGGGGGGTGAATCAGTTGTTAATAGATTATGTCAATAAAACCACTTTATAACCTTTAACTAGATCACATAAACATTAAGTACTAGAATAGCACAACCAGATACTAGTAAGCAATAAAACTTAAGAATGAAATAGATAATCAACACAATGCAACCATACCACATAACACCATGATTTGTACATGGAAAACCTAGAAAGGGAAAAAACATGGTGGGAAGCCTACCCATAGCTAGATGATACTTCTGTAGAATGTATGTGATACAATGAGGGGCCTGCACATGCAGGAAGGCACACTGCCTAGAGCATACTACTCATTATAAAAGAGTCTCACTAACTCTAGAGAGGTTATAACCACCTCAAGATAAATGGACAACAATCCAGAATAATGCACTGCCAAAGATAGCATCTACCATGCCTTATTACAGTCCCAGTTAAGCTCAATACAAGAAGACTTTGACCTCTTCCTTAATCCCAATTCGATCACCTGTGATCGACCAAATCTCCTTCGCATATGATATTACATTCCATGACCAAGATGCATTATTTACAATGAGATCTTACATCAATTTATACCAACCCTAAGGCCCAAACCAATTTGGTTGGCCACCTAAAAGATATTACAATAAGATCATTACATACATTTATATTACAAATGATATACTATATCAACTTAAGACCAAAACAATAATAACCAATCCATAAATCATCTCGGTAACGTGTAGAGAATACATTAACATGATATTGATCCATAACCTAGATAGGTACCAGACCTAATCTGGGTCCACCATGCCAAAGAAATGTCTTCAATCAGTTGAGGCATGATCAAAGAACATCTTGAGCATCCTGAAATCCATCTAGAAGCTGCACCAACACCACTTATGCATCATGTCAAGATTTCTCAGTAAAAGCTCTGCCGGTTAAACCTTAAACCCATATCGGTAAGGGTTTACAAGAGTGTATGATAGCATCTGATTACCAGATCAATACCAACTAACCAAAAAATGCTCCAAAAGCATGTAACACATAAATTCAAACATACTCCATTGATCTAAACATGTCGGAAGTGTCCAACAGATAGTCCCTTCTATCGGTAACACTAGATCTTCTACTGGTAACCAAAACCTATCTCTCGGTAACCAAAACCTGTCTACTGGTAACCAACCATAACAACTAGTGTTGATATCAATGACAAAACATCAATGCAACACATAATCAATTCATCCATATTGCCAACAATCTCCCCCTTTGGCATTGATGGAAACACTAGATGTGAAAAACATCTAAGTACCAAGAAATGCCAAACAAGTCTCCCCCTGTGGAAGAAAACCAATAGTCTCATGAATATCAATAGCTCTTCCCCTGTGAATGATATCTTTGTAAAGTTTTGAATTTATTTTTCACATCACTATCTCTCCCCCTTTGACATAAATGCCATAAATCTGACAAAAAATTCAAAGCAAGAATGTAAACCTCTGAATCTCAAAGCTTATTACTCCCCCTGAGTAGTAGCACCACTCATCAGTGCTAGAATGAATAATATCTCTGATAAAGATTGTTGGAATGATGACAAACTGCATCAATCAAGTCTCTGTCGGAGGGGTAGAAATGCCTAACCTGTCTCTCAAGTACTCAAATGATTCCTTAGACAACAGTTTAGTGACTATATCTGCAATCTTCTCTTTAGTGTTCACATAAACCAATTTGACTTCCTTTCCTTCTACCTTGTCCTTCAGAAAGTTATACTTTATTGATAGATGCTTAGTTTTAGAGTGAAATACCAGATTCTTAGACATGTCAATAGCTGTAGAGTTATCACAGTAGATAACTATTGGTTCACTATAATTTACCTTGATATCCTTCAACATTTGCTTCATCCATAAGACTTGAGTGCAATTAGTTGCTACTACAACATACTCATCTTTTGTAGTAGATAAAGAAATGCATGACTTCTTTTTGTTGATCCATGAAACCAGTTTCTTTCCAAGAAAGAAAGATCACTAGAAGTGCTCTTCTTGTCATCAGTATCTCCTGCCCAATTTGAATCAGTATATGCATATAAAGTGAAATCATCATCTCTAGAATACCATAAGGCATATTATTTTGTTCCTTGCAAATACCGAAATATCCTCTTCACTACACATTCATGATTTTCTTTAGGATTACTTTGATATCTTGAAACAATACTTACTGCATTCATAATATCCAGTCTAGTTTGAGTTAGATATAACAAGCCACGAATCATAGACTTATACCTTGTTGGATTTACTAGTGTAGATGTATCCTTGATAGATAATTTTTCACTTGTCACCATAGGAGTACTTACCGGTTTGGAATTATCCATACCAAACTTCTTCAAAAATTCCCTCAGATACTTAGTTTGACAGATAAAAATGCCTTTTTCAATTTGAGTAATCTGCAAACCTAAGAAAAATCTCATCTCACCAATCATGGACATTTCAAATTCATTCTTCATATTATTAGAGAATTCCATGCACAATTTATCATCTCCTCTAAAAATGATATCATCAACAAATAATTCAATAATCAGAATATCATCATCAGTGATCTTATAATACAAATTCTATTAGCATTACCTTTAGTAAAACCGAGCTTCAAAAGATATTTATCCAACCTTGCATACCAAGCTCTAGGAGCTTGTTTCAATCCATATAAGGATTTCTTCAATCTACAAACCATATCTTTATCATCTATCAGTGAAAATCCATCAAGTTGTTCAATGTATAGTTCTTCCTCAAGTTCACCATTAAAAAATGCACATTTAACATCCATTTGATAGACCTTATAGTTCTTATAAGTTGCATAATCAAGAAATAGTATAACAACTTCAATTCTAGCTACAGGTGCAAATGTCTCACATAATCAATTCCTTCCATTTGAGAATATCTTTTACAAACCAATCTAGCTTTGTTTCTTACAACTTGACCATCTCATTCAGTTTATTCCTAAAAACCCATTTCGTTCCAATAACATTCTTATTTTTAGGTTGGGGAACTAAAGTCCAAGTCTCATTCTTCTCTATATGATCTAATTCATCTTACATAGCCTTTAACCAATGTTTATCTTTACAAGCTTCAATAACATATGCCAGTTCAATTTGAGAAATAAGACACACCTCTTCATTTGCCAGTCTTCTTCTTTTTATAACTCCCTTGTTCCTATCTCCAATGTTTTGATCTTCATAATGATTTAATCTTACATACCTTGGTGTCTTCTAAACTTTAGGTTCACAACTCTGATCATCAGTCACAATTGAATTTTCTGATTGTACTGTTGTAACTGTCTCAGTTTCTTGTACCAGTTGAGGCATTGTCGATTTAGTTATGATCATTTTTACTGTTGGTTCCCTGTCATATGATATAGATTCATTTCTATATTTCTCATCCACTTTCACATTATTGCTCTCCATAATTTTCTGCAATCTTTTGTTATAACATCTATATGCTTTTTTTTGAATTGAATAACCAAGAAATATCCCTTCATCACATCTAGGATCAAACTTCCCAATTGAATCATCCCTTATGATATAGCATTTAATTCCAAAAATTCTAAAATATTTAACAATAGGTGTATGTCCAAACCATAATTCATAAGGGGTCTTACCAGTTTCACCTTTGATGTGAACTCTTTTGAATGTGGAGACTACTGTACTCACTACTTCTCTCCAGTAGATGTGAGGCAATTTGGCTTCCATCATCATAGATCTTGCTGCATCCAAAATGGTTCTATTCTTTCTTTCCACTACTCTATTTTGTTGAGGAGTATGAGGTACACATAACTATCTCCTAATTCCCCTTGTCTCATAATAACTATTAAATTCATGAGAAGTGAACTTACCACCTTGATTTGATCTCAGACATTTGATTTTCAATCCACTTTTTGTTTCAATGTTTTCTTTAAAGATCTTGAATTTCTGAAAGGCTTCAGACTTCTCCCTAAGAAAATTAACCCACATCATTCTAGAATAATCATCAATTATTAGCATGAAATACCTATCACCTTGAAAGCTTCTAGTCCTTGCTGGACCACATAAGTCAGTGTGAATAAAAAAAAAGCACATCATTAGATTTATCATGTATTCTCTTAAAATAAGTTTTAACTTGCTTTCCCAATTGACATTCCTTACATACCAAATTAGGAGATTCATAATCTTAGGTATATCTCTAACTACCTTTGTTGAATTGATCTTAACAATACAATCAAAATTAATATGACACAACCTTTTATGCCATAACCAACTCTCATCAATATGAGCAATCTAACATGTCTTATTACCAGTATTCAAGTGAAAGATATTACCTCCAGTTTGAGTACCGGGTGCAATCTCCAAACCAGTTTTGTTAATGATTTTGCATTTTCTATCTTTAAACTGAATTTGGAAACCCTTGTCCACCTATTGACCAACACTCAAAAGATTATGTTTTAAAACTTCTACATAATAGAAATTATTAGTATTATGTTTTAATACCTCTACCTTTGATCATACAGGCTTTGTCATCTCCAAATCTGACTTGACCCCCATTGTATTTGTGCAGGGACAAAAAAATTCTTTTATCTCTAGTCATATGATGTGAGCATCCACTATCAATTACCCATTCATCCTTATCTTCAAATTTTTCTACCAAGGCCTTTTCTTCATTCATGATGGCCGGTTCCGGTTCATCTTCCTTTAAAGCATAGAACACCCATTCCTTTCCATTATCGGATCCACTAGCAGAGTTTGTTGTCGGTTCATCCTCAGAGTCATCAGTTACTCCTTCCTCATCCGCTAAGTAGCACTATTTACTTTTCTTGAATCTATATCTATTTTGATTAGGCTTAAATTTTTTCTTAACTCTTTCTTCAAATCTTACATTCCTTTCAGGACATCTAGATGCAAAATGACCAATCTTATTACATGCAAAACATTTAAAAGGTTATTTTCCTTCATACTTACTTCCTGTCGGTCCTTTAGGTACTCTTCTAGCAAATCAGGCTTCAAGTTGCTCAAATTATTCATCTTCTTTCCTCATATCTTCCAATTCTTTTCCATATAAGGCTTTCCAATCACTTTTTCCAGTAGATGATGATGATGCATGAAAAGCAGGTATAGACTTTATAGTTTTAGAAGATCCAAATTCTTCAAGCTCAAAAGCAGATAATTTTCCAATCAAAATGTCTCTGTTAACTGATGTGTTTTCCATTGTTCTCAACTCATTAATTGCAGTTTCCTTCATCTTGTAAGCCGGTGGAAGGGATCTCAAGACTTTGGAAACTATTTCATCTTCACTAAGAGATCCTCCACAATATTGAATTCCCATAGCAATCTCATTTACTCTTCCCATTAATACAACAATTCTTTCATTATCTTTCATCTTCAAGTTTTCATACCTTACCTGGTAACCATCAAGTTTAGCAGTTTTTATAGTAGGATCACCTTTATTCAGAGTTTGCAATTTATCCCACATAACTTTTTCTGATGATTTATCAGTCAATCCCATGATTTTTTGATCAATAAGTGCACACAAGAGGGCTTCTCTAGCTCTGCAATCATTTTCATTGTCTAGGTCTGCAGGAGAAGGATTGCTAGATGCCAGATCATAAAGTGTGTATCCTTTATTAGTGATCTCCCAAATATCTTTTCCAAGACATCTAAGTTGAGTCTCCATGTGGATTTTCCATATCCCATAATTTGTTCCATTAAGCTTAGGGATTTCTCTTCTGAAAATAGTTGCCGATGGGTTTGAAGTGTTAACTACCATAGGATCTACCTCAAGTGGTTAAGCTTCTACAAAATAGGACCAAATCTCTGATACCAATTGTTAGGATAACCAATGAAAAACTAAGAGGGGGGAGGTGAATCAGTTGTTAATAGATAATTTCAATCGAACCACTTTATAACCTTTAACTGGATCACATAAACATTAAGTACCGGAATAGTAGAACCAGATACCGATAAGAAATAAAACTTAAGAATGAAACAGATAATCAACACAATCCAACCATACCACATAACACCATTATTTGTATATGGAAAACCCAGAAAGGGAAAAACCACGGTGGGAATCCTACCCACAGTCAGATGATAATTTTGCAAAAAGTATGTGATACAATGAGGGGCCTGCACATGCAAAAAGGCACACTTCCTAGAGTATACTACTCATTATAAAAGGGTCTCAGTGACTACAAAGAGGTTATAACCACCTCAAGATAAATGGACAACAATCCAGAATAATGAACTACTAGAGATAACATCTACCATGCCTGATTACAATCTCGGTTAAGCTCAATACCGGAGGCCTTTGACCTCTTCCTTAATCCCAATTCGATCACCTATGATCAAACAAATCTCCTTCGCATATGATATTACATTCCATGACCATGATGCATTATTTACAATGAGATCTTACATCAATTTATACCAACCCTAAGACCTAAACCAATTAGGTCGGTCACCTAAAAATTATTACAATAAGATTATTACATACATTCATATTAGAAATGAGATGCTATGTCGGTTTAAGACAAAAACAATAATAACCAATCCATAAATCATCCCAGTAACGTGTAGAGAATACGTTAACATGATATCGGTCCATAACCTAGATAGGCACTAGACCTAATCTGGGTCCACCACACCAAAGAAATGTGTTCAATCAGTTGAGGCATGATCAAAGAACATCTTCAGCATCCTGAAATCCATCTAGAAGTTGCACCAACGCCACTTATGCATCCTGTCAAGATTTCTTAGTGAAATCTCTACCGGTTAAACCTTAAGCCCATGCCAGTAAGGGTTTACAAAAGTGTATGATAGCATCCTATTACCAAATTAATACCAACTGACCAAAACATGCTCTAGAAGCATGTAACACATACATTCAAATATACTCCATTGATCCAAACATGTCGGAAGTGTCCAATAGATAAGTCTCTTTTGCTGGTAACACTAGATCTTCTACCAATAACCAAAACCTGTTTATCGATAACCAAAACCTATATGCCGGTAACCAACCATAACAACTAGTGTTGACATCAATGACAAAAAATCAATGCAACATATAATCAATTCATCCATATTGCCAACAATAGTCTCCTTGAATCCTTCCAATACATGTCTCATCCATATAACTTATGTACAAGTAATGGATGCAACCACATACTCTACTTCTGTTGTAGACTGAGAAATATAACTTTGTTTCTTATTGGTCCAAGATACCAGTCTTCCTCCTAGAAATAATGCACCACCGGTTGTGCTCTTCGAGTTATCTACATTACCTACCCAATCAGCATTTGTGAATACCTTCAAAGAGAAGTTGCCTTTGTATGGGTACCATAATCCATAATCAATAGTTCCTCTAAGATACCTGAAAATTCTCTTCACTGCAACCATATGAGTATCTTTAGGAATTTTTTGAAATCTTGCCACTATACCAACTGCATGAGCAATATCCAGTCTACTATGAACAACATAGTGTAGTTTTCCAATCATAGATCTATATATAGATTCATCCACTAGATCTAAACCATCTTCCTTTGATAATCTACAACTTGTAATCATAAGGGTTCCAATCAATTTACAATCTTCCATTCCAAAAGTTTTCAATACCTCCTTCACATACTTGGACTGACTGATAAATATACCACCTTTCATCTGTTGTACCTGCAAACCAATGAAAAATTTAATCTCACCTATTAGAGATATCTCAAACTCCTTTTTCATCTCTTCTTTAAAATTTAGACTCATATCATCATCTCCTCCAAATATGATATCATCAACAAATACTTCTACAATTAATAACTTGTCTCCTTCAGTCTTCAAGTAAATGTTGTTGTCTTCACTGGTTCTCTCAAATCCAATCTTTATCAGATGTGAATGGAGTCTCTCATACCAATTGTTGGTGCTTGCTTTAATCCATATAAAGCTTTATGTAGTTTGTGCACCATTTCCTTATCTTCAGTCAATGCAAACCCATCTGGTTGTTCTATGTAAACTTCTTCTTCTAAAATTTCATTCAAAAATGTAGACTTAACATCAATTTGGTAAACCTTGAATCCTTTGAATATTGTAAATACAAGTAGCATTCTTACCCCTTCAATTCTAGAAACCGGTGCAAAAGTTTCTCCATAGTCTTCACTTTCTTCTTGTGCATATCCTTTGCAAACTAGTCTATCCTTGTTTCTAACTACTTCACCATCTTCATTTAGCTTGTTCCTGAAGACCCACTTAGTACCAATCATATTTTTGTCAACTGGTCTAGGGACAAGTGACCAAGTGTTTTTCTTCTGTATTTGATCAAGCTATTCCTCCATAGCCTTTATCCATTCATAATCCTTAAGATCTTTTCTCTCTGTCATTAGTTTAACTGTGGAAATCAGACAAACAATTTCTCTAATATTTGTTCTTGTTTGTACTCCACCATTCTTGTCTCCAATTGTCTGATCTGCTGAGTGATTCAACTTTACATATCTAGGTATAACCAGTTCTGGTGTAGAAGTCTCTTCTTGTTCTTCATCTTCATCTTCTTCATCTACTAGTTGAGCAGTATCCTCCACACTGTTATGCTCAACATCATTTTGAACTTTCGGTTCAATAATCACTAGCTTTTGTTCATCTCCTACAATAGACTTGTTGGTATCATCATATTTCTTTGCAACTAGGGTTTCCGGTTTGAATGCTCTTCCACAATATTCAAAATCCACTATCAACTTCACCAAAGTAGTAGTCAAAAGCTCTTCTATGTTTCTCTAGATGCGTTCTCAAAAAATGAGGCTATAAAACACCTTTCTATTGCCTTTTACTAAACCAATTGAACATACCCTAATCACTATTCAACTCTAAAACTTGATACTGACTCATATATCACATTCCATTTACTGGTTTGAACTGTAAACTGTTCAAAATCATTCCATAACATCATATTGCATCAAAATATGCATATTTGACTTATTGCATACCATTTAGGGGGTCCAGAAATGGATCTGACAATATGTTCCCCCTAAGCTTCATCATAGCTTAGTTTACCGGTGAAGGATTCTCCACACTAGGTGAATAATTGGAGTCCTCTGATGGTTTCTCCTCACTTTTCTTCTTCCAAATCTTATTCACCTCATTTCTGGTTTCTTACACATATACTTTCTTCTTTCCTTTCTGGTCAAAAGACTAATTAACCACTTTGTTCATTCTATCTCTACAAAACTTTGCTAGGTGTCCCGGTTTGTGACAATGGAAACATGCCATTTCAAATGCTCTCCAGGGTCCAACATTTCCTCTACCAGTTCTTCTCTATCAATTCATAGCTACATGACCAAAGTTGTGACAGATTGAACATGTCACATTCCATCTATTCTCCATTTCATATGGACTAGGCCGGTTCACATAAGGTCTCTGCCAAGTAGGTTTCCTCTAGTTATTGTAAGATATCTGCCAAGTAGGGTTCCTCTAGTCATTGTAAGATCCCTGCCAGGTAGAGTTCCTTTGGTCATTGCAAGATCTCTGCCATTCACCATTAGACCTCTAACCCATGTAAGATCTTTGATTGTTCACTCTTGACCTGCACTCAACAGCTATATGCCCATAACTATTGCAATTGAATCAATATCCATTAAATGTATTAGGCTTATATCCTTCATATGCATTATGTCTATATCCATCAAAAGTACTGGATCTACTTCTACAAACATTTGCCGTTTGACCTATCTTATGATAGTTAAAACATACTGGTTTGTAGGTTCTCTTACCGGTGTTCTTCTTGGTCTTTGGTGCAGATTTGGCTTCATACAAGGTGACCTTAGTATCAAATGGCTCTCCTTGTTCAAAGGTTGTGTATCCCAAGCCATGTGTATCTCCATTTTTTCTTTGTGATTGAATTTGCTCATCAAGCATAGAAGTGCTCTTGTTGAATTTAGCTAGTAACTCATTTGCATCAGCTAGCTCCTTGGTAAGTTCCTCATTCTTCTTTGTGAGACTTTCTCTAAGAGACATAGCCATGTCTAGATCATCTTGTACTTCCTCTTTTTCCTCTTGAAGATGTACATGCAAGGTACTAATCTCCCAGTTTGGCTTAAAGATCTCATCCTCCTTATCTCTTATTTGGTCTTCAGTTGTCCTTTTGGCTTGCAAATCTTGACTCATCCTGATGGTAAGGGATTCCATCTCTCTCCTTAGATTTTTCTTATCATCATTTATCTTTTCCACCTCATTAACCAGGGCATCAATGTTTGCTTCATCATATGAACTGCTTTCACTGAGTTCCAACAACTACTTAGCCAAATCTTTTCTCTTAGCCAGTGAAGCTTTGTACTTGACCTTTAGTTCACCATGGACTTCTTCAGATTCTGCAAGCTTGTGTGAAACCTCTATGTAACTCATTGAACCTTCCCCCATGTTAGCCTTAGAGATCCTTCCCAAGTAGTTAAGCCTTTAATGGAATTAGTCTCTGATACCAATTGTTATTATGAGGATCTAGTAACTACTGCAAGGGGGTGGGGGGGTGAATCAGCAGTTAAATAAATTAGATTATACTTCAAAAAAACTTCAAAAACTAGTACCAGTAACTACCCAAATATTCCTTTAAATTGATTTATCAAACCATTCACTTAAGTGTTCATCAACACATAAATAAAGTAATGATATCAAATCACACATCAATAATGCATCACCACATGAACACAAATATTTTTCACATGGAAACCCAAATGGGAAAAACCATGGTGGGAATTAACACCCACAAAATATTTGTACTTTCAAAATGCGCCTGGTTAACAGAAGACCCTCTTAGGAGTCACCTGGTGAAATGATTTTACCTTAGCCATGTTAGGAGCTCTACCTTGTTAGGAGTAACCTTGTTAGAGGATTTTAAACTCAAGTTAATGAGCCACCCAGTGAAGGGATTTACAAATAAGACATGTTAGGATCTACCCGATTAAGGGATTTTAATATTGTTGTAACTGTTAGGGAACAACAGGGCAAATGATCTGATCACATCACTTCCTTGCTTTCTAGTACAGATCCTTTTTAACTCAATTTTGCTTCTCACATGTAGACTCTTCAATCTGGTTCGGCACACTCTCCTTCTCAAATCACCGACATAAAATCTCTTCTCAAACTCGACCTAAATAAAATTTTCAACTAGGTCGGTTACATAACCCTAACCACATTAAAAATACAATGAATTTACAGTAAGCATGGCAAAATAATCCACCAAAATACAATATAGATCATTACAATAAATTTTAAGACAATTTCTACCGTTGAATGATCACCGCTCATCACTGCACATCGATTTGATAAGAAATCAAATCCTTGTCACATCTGCTAAGCACTTTTCTGATTCCCAAGAAATCCAATCCATGTACATGCTTAAACACCATCTTATCATTATACATTGTTTCTGACACGCCATTACTAAGTTATGAACATGATAAGATCTACCGCCAAACCATAAATCATTACCGGTTAAAGATCTATTACTAATATACATTCTTCTTCACAGAGTTTATGACAGTCAATCATAACTCATTCAATATATTGAATTTGCTGATGTCGCGTAGAACATAGATGCATGTTCCTATCTTCAACACTCTTGTAAAACCGCAACACCTAACTTCTCACCAATCGTCCATACCGGTGTCTTGATCATCGCATTGTTCCTGCTTACTAGTTTATAACAACTTAGCAGTTTTGTTGTCTAACACATTCCTCTACAAGTTAGGCTTTATCGATAGGCCTAGATGACTTAGATGACTCAATAAACATGGTTTCCATCAATGACAACACAAATAAATTCATCAAACAACTTACAACTACATCAATATCATCTAGCCAACAATCTCCATCAACTTTACAAGTCATGCCAACAATAACTTTACTGGTCATCTTCTCATCTCATCAACATCTCCATATGCTAATAATCTCCTCATTATTGTCTTAATCAGATATGCCAACAATATGCCAATAACTTATCTATACTATCTTTTTTATGGCCAAAATCCTATTTTCCCAGTCAATCTACATATCCTTGTCCTCCAACTGATGAAAGAACTTGAAATTGAGAACCAGGTAGAAGTTTGCCTCCTAAATTTGTTGAAACTTGATGAGAAAAGGATAAATGCCCTGCAACACTTTGCTAAACATCAAGTAGACACTAAGCAATGGTTTGATAAAAGTGTCAAGGTGAAAGCCTTTCGGATCTCTAACTTATTTCTATTATGGGACAAGGCCAAGGAAAAGAAGGGTGATCATCATAAGTTTGAGAGATTGTGGTTAGGTCCTTATTAGATTGTTGAAATCTCAGGAGAGAACACTTTCTGATTAAGCTCCTTGACTGGAGAACTCATACCATTTCCCTTCAATGGTCAGTTCCTCAAGCATTATTTTGATTAATCCTCAGTGGAGCTGGATCTTTTGTAGTATAGTAAGTTAGTCGTGTTGTTTTGGTTTGGTGTTTTGTTGTTTTCTTGGGTTTACTTGTTGGTTGTTTAGTTTTGTTTTGGTTTCTTGTTCATTTTCCTTTTGGTCCCCTTTTGTTTGTTTGTTTAGTTTTGTTCATTTTTGTTTCGGTGCATCGGGACATGTATTTATTTTCAAAGGTTTTATAGGATGGATGTTCTTTGCATAGCAAGTTGAAAAATATTGAGAGACTTGGACTCTTTACTCTTTATAACTTTATTATTGCTTGGTTAATCTTGAAATCTTTGTCTACATTCGTCCAAAGTGATATATAATGGTTTAAATATGATTTGAGTTCTTGACTCTCAATTGGAGAAGGCTAACTTGATCACTCAACACCATCATCACACTAAGTTACATCAGAAAATTTTGTAAGATGTTAGAAGAACTTGTTTCCAAGTGAAAAATCAGAAGTCAAGATGTTTCACATTGTCCACCATAGCTCCCAACCCAGTAATCAGACTTCAATGTTTGAAATTTTCTTTAAGGTAGCGAAGAAATAATTGCTCTATACTCTATGAGGTGAAATATTCTACAAAGAAAAAAAGGAAGATAAAAGAAACAATTCACTTGCAGCAACTAAATTTGGGTGTTTCAAGTAATCTCCACTGGGGCTATGGATGTCGGGTTGGTAGTGGAGCACTACTTGATGGGAGCCAGAGGTATCTCTATCGGGGCTATGGATGCCTGACTAGTAGCAAAGTATGCCCAGGATGACCTTGCACTAAATACATTGATTAACTTCACCTATGTAGCTTGGGCCCAATTTCCTTTGTTTATCTTCACTATTGAAAATGATGGAGCAATGAATCATGCGCACACACTTAAGGGTTGATCTTGTTCAGTTCTAGATTTAGTTTCTTGTTCACGAGTTCACTCGTATTCTTTTCTTATACATTGTTTTGAATGATAGTAGCCTTAGGCATAGGATAAACTAGAGATTTTGAAAATCTAAAATACCTAGAGTCATTTTTCCCAAATAGTCGCCATTTGTTATGTCCTGCATATCTAGTCCCATCATTTTCATTCCCATGAAAATATAGGTTCCCCTTTTTGTCTTTGTCTATTATCTTTTCCTTTATTTTTTAGTTTTTTCTTTGGCTACCTTGGGAGTTCGGGTTCCCAAAGTCCTGGGGTGACCTTTTGTTTGTTTTTGGTTCTTTGTTCAGAATTTCGGGTTCCTGAACTCCCAGGTTCTCTTCTGTTTTGTTTCAGAGAGTCACTTTGGAAACTCAGGTTCCTGGACTCCCAAAGTGTTTATTTGCCTTTTGGTTATCACCCCAGAGGTTCAGGTTCTCGAACTCTCGGGTTGGTTTTCTATTTTGTTGTTCTGTATCCCAGGTCCCCCAGGTCCCGAGCTTGTTGCCTGTGTTGCATTTCAGAAACCCGGGTTCTTGGGTTCCCGAAGTCGCATTTGATGTGGTGCCTAGTCGGGGGTATAAATATGGTTGGAGGTCATTTTGGAGCTCATTTGTGCACTCATTCAACTGAATTCAGAGCTCTGACCAGATGACTTCACATTCCCGCATGCCCGATTGAGCACCGTCTTCACTTTTCGTGCTAGGTAGGTGGATTTCCTGCCTTCCTTGTTCAGATTTGCATGTGTTTTTGGTTTGATTTTGCTTTGGTTAATTAGATTTTGCTATTTTTGTTTGATTTTCTTTTAGTTTTCTATTGTGCCCTAACCTCAAAATTTTAGATTCCCAAAGTTTTGAGTTAGGGTTTTTCCTCACTGTCATGTCATTTTGGAAACCCGAGTTCCTGAAATGACAATATTTTCTTTTGTTATTTTCTTTCATGTTATTTCAGAAACTCAAGTTCCTGAGTTCCCAAAATAATGATCGCAGGGTTTTCTTTTGCTTGTTTGCTTCCCACCACTTTGGAAACTCGGGTTCCTAAATTCCTAAAATGATGGTCTAGATGGTTTTAGGTTTTAGGTGAAGCTACTTTGGAAACTTGGGTTCTCGAGTTCCCAAATTAGTTTCTTTTTGTATGTCTATTCAACTCAGAACCCCATAGTCCCAGGGTCTTGAGCTCCTTTTTTTGCTACATCTTTGTAGCTTACCGGGACTTCGGTTTTCGAAAGTTCCATGTTGCATTTTCAAGTCCCACCCCAAAAATTCGGAACCCTGAAGTCCTAGGTTTGTTTTTTGTCAGGGGTCTCACCACTTCAGAAACCCGAGTTCCCGAGTTCCCGAAGTGGTCTCCTTTTGTGCTTTTTGTGAGTTCAATATCCTGGGTCCCCAGGGTTTCCAGTTTGTTATTTTTTCTAGCGATCTTAGCTCTAGACATCAGACTCCCAGTTTTCCTTCATGGTTTTTGTGTTTTCTCACCTTGGAACCTCGGGATCCCGGAGTCCCGAGGTGAGCTATTTTTGTAGATTTTTCTCTTTTAGTTTTTTATGCATTTTGGTTTGTTTTGCAGGTTTAGCCATGTTTAATGGAATCTTCCCAAAAAGAGAAAGATCTTGAGAAGCTGCCAGTCACCATGAAATATCAATACCAAGGGTGAACATACACCTCCAAGGTAGAGGATGCCATCCAAGGGTTACAGACATCGAGATTGGGCATATAGAGCTCAAAGATATAGAAAAAAATTGGAGAAACTTGGATTGAGTGTAGAATATAGGTGAATTAAAAGATTCAGCCTGGTAGAGGTGACTATTTTCCCACAATCAGTGTAGGTGCCAGAATTCATTATATAAGTTGCACAATTCTATAACCCTGACACTAGGCAATGTGTCGATGCTGATGGGAAACCGATGATTGATTTGTCACCAAATATGTTGGCCCTAGTGTTCTAGATTCCCACTAGGAAAACAATGAAAGGTAATGGAATTAAAATATGAGCCAATGTAAAAAGAGAATGAATGAGGAATGGCTCGAGGAAGAGAGGAAAACAAGATTAAAGGCAAATAAAATTTTGAGGCATGATTTTAAGGAGCCATGAAGGGATCTAATAATAATGCTTAGAAAGGCCTTCGGCAAACCCACATGCCGAAATTTCCAGCCATAGATATTCTCATTCATGTTAACCATTCTGGATGGACGATAATACTATGACTGGACTCAAATTTTGTTAGATAACATAAGAGATTAGGTCAAAGAATTACACAACACAAATAATTTTTTCTTTACATTTTATGTTGTTTGGGTGGCAGCCAAATCAAGTCAACTCCTAGGGCTGCAGACCAAGGGCAGATTGGGTGAAGATGAAGGACAAAAAGCCATGTGGGAATATTACACACAATTGCCATTGAAAGAATCCATATTGCACTATAAAAGAATCAATGATGCATTCTTATTTCCCATCATTATAAAGTTAACAGGTGACACTAGGTTTAGGCTCAGTAAGGAGGCAATGGAGCTAGTAAAGAAGTGGGGGTGTTGGTTCATACAAAACTCCCGTTCTACTTATTTGAGAATAAGTGGGTTCATTGGAGAACCATTTTGGTTACTTAGGTACTGTATGGATAGAATAATTTTGTTGGAGTATGCAAGGCAGATGGTGCACTTACAAAACTTGTTGTCATCGAGACATAAGAAAAGGGTTACATGTGAAGACTTCCCCTTAAATTTATCATTCTTTTCATGTTAGAAAATTCATGTGGAAAAGGTTGTTGAACAAGAACTGCATGACCTACAGTTGAAGCCTTTTAATTATGTCATGCAATTTTATGATCCATACAATAAATTAAAAGGACTAATGCCAAAAGTATACGAAGGGCATCAACCTACGCTAGAGGATTTTTGGGCCAATCTTCAGGATATTTTTGAGGCAAGAGAGAAATATTACCATCGCCTCACTGTCCCACAAATAAGATATTTTGGTATTGAGACCAACCTGCCCAAACAATTGCATGATGATGGTATTTTGCTAGATCTAATGTATAAAGAAACATGAATAGATAAGAGGTCACTCCCTCCAACCAGGTGGTCACAGAAAGAAGTGGTAGACATTGATATAATTTCTCAAGAAGTCATAGACAAAACCAGAAAGTGGTTACACTAGTACATTCGGGGCTAATTTATGATGGCCTATCATCGGAATTTTGACTACTTTCCATCAGACTATTGACAAATGAAGTTGTCAAAAACTTGTCGTCGGACATTCTGACAATGCCATCTAACATCCAAATTCTGACAACATCGTGAACTCTTTCGACGATGACCATGATCGCTCCTCCAACCAAAAATGTCATTGGATGGAGGTCAGAATTCCGATGCTCACCACGAATATGCATCGATGATCATTCGACAAGAAAGTGTCATCGGACATACATCATCCTCATCAGATGTATCTTCAATTAGCATTGCAATTGTAATGGCTGCCAGAAACTTTGCATTGACGAGAATGCTGTTGGTCCGACGGTTTGGCTGTTGGTGCAAAGTTGTGTTGTCATCAGAATTTCGACGAATATTTATTTTTAAAAAAAAAGAATACATATGAGGGGCACTGGTTTCAAGATAATATGAGGGGCATCTTTACTATATCTGATAGCTCTTCAGCAAGATCTTGGCTGCAAAAATTGGATGCATGTTTAATTTTGAATCCTAAGTTTGAAGAAGAGGCCATCAAGTTTTCCAACTTGCATTTTGAGGAGATGACTCACAAATGGCGATATAATGGCATGATGGCCCAAGGGAAATATTCAATCACTACCTAAGAAGATTTCAGTGAGACATTGATAAAGCGATTCGATAGAAAGGATAGAGAAATTTATTTCAAAAAGCTAGCACAACTGAATCAAGAGGGCATAGTGGAAAACTATGTAGCAAAATTCCAGAGGCTTTTGATGATGGTTCTAGATATGATAAAAGTAGGCTCATAGTCATTTTTTTAGAGGGCTTATCTAAACCCCTCAAAGGATTGGTAAGGGAATTTGATCCAAGTACATTGCAAGAAGCCATCAAGAGAGCTCTAAACTTGCAGGATTCAGTGGCTAAGGATAAATTCTATTCCAAGAAGGCACCTACTATTGTGCCAAAAATATTTTATCGGAAAAGTATGCCTCCATCTAATGCATTACCCACCAAGACAAACCAAATTGAGGTATCTAAGACTGAACTTTGAATAAAAAAGCTATGTTTCACATGCAGAGAGCTATGGAAACCTAGAAATAGGTGTTTGGGAAAGGGACAAATGCACTACATAAAGGTGGTCTCCAGTTAGGATATAGAGGATGATGAGCCTAAGCTTGAGATAGTTCTAGTGGAGGGTGAGCATGATGACCAAGGATGTGAGCATCCAAGAGGCACACTTGCAGTACTATAAGGGGCACCTAGATATCATGCTTTCCGTGTCAGAGGAATTTCATGAGGACAAAGGGTAATTCTTATTGATACTAGAGCCACAATTTCATTGATGAAGGGCTAGTGACTAAATGAGATTGAAGACAAAAGACTTCAAAGTTTAACATTAAAGTGGCAGAGGTGCATTAACAAAGTAAATGACATAATGTAAATATTAACAAAATAGTGATTTAACCTAATTAAACTAATAAGATCCATGTATTAATGAAGAAGCAAACATTAAAATTGCAACCATACAAATGCCATGTATACATGGAGATACTCTTATAGAAAAAAAACTCCACCAACAAAGAGATCCAAGCTTGTATTAATCATAATAAGATGTGTATTCCAATACAATCAATTATTCCCTTGACAATAATCCAACAACATAAGAGCACCTATAAAAGGAGATTACAAACCTTTATCCCATGCCTCCAATGTATAAAAAATGAAACTAAAAAAAAGTGGTATCCAAAACTAAGTCAGAACCATGACCCATATCAAAGTTCCAACATCCCAATACTCATGGTCAAGCACACTGGATGCTCTCTTATAAGTCACATTCCATCATAGTAGTCAAATTGACCACATTCCTAAATCTAGACACTACTTTTTAGAACATGCCAAATTTTTACTCCTTAATAAAGAACTCTCCACCTCACTTGTACTCTAGTAACTTGGATACAAAGAGAAGTTCATTATTCAAAGAGTGATATTAAATTATTTGAAGTCCTTTCAGAAATCTTATTAATTGTGAAGCAAGCAAACATAAATTAGCACACCCATAAATATGAAAAGGAGTACCCTTTAGATGTAATGCGTTGAGTTTAAATCTTAGGGAAAAAGAAACTAAAAAGCAATGGTACTACATTGAAGATAATTATAAACCAACAGACCATTTTGCTGCAAGGTTGACTACATAGTCAAACTATGTCAATGTTCAAACATGGTATGAGTTAAAATTATTTTATAACTGAACAAAAAAGTTGATTGAATGATGAGTTTCAAAACAACATGTTAACTAAATTCTAGAAAGAAAAGCATAGCAGATTTGTTTAAGAATTCACAAGTCCCTTTTTTGGATAAAGAAAAACATATTATATGATAGGTATAAAGTTATAAACTGAGATCACTGAATCTCATTTTTGCATAGTCAAAAAGGTAGCAAATATGTGTCATACAAAATACAAAGCCTAGACCCCTTTGACCTTGGATCATTTGAAGACCTGTGTCTTTTATTCATACAAATTCCCAAATACAACTCCAACAATATTTCAATACCCATTCTTATGACCTATAGTAATGTTGGCCCATGGTTTATCATCTACTATATTGCTGAACACACTCCAAAAGTTTGCATTATCTACAAGATCATCAAATCTATCTTTCACCACATGTTGCATGCACATTTGCAGTGGTACAAGATAGTCTAAGTAAATTAGATGTGGTAACTTCCATGGACACACGAAATTTATGAGGTCTTCCTCATTGATGGTTCCAGAAATCTACAAACTATACCACTAAATTTAGGAATTGATGGCTCCATAAATACATGAATATATTTAAGGCATGATTTGAATAAGGATCATACATGTGAATATATGTATCTTATAAAGCATGGGATGTTTATTGTAACACATAGAGTGTCCATGAATTCACTTAAGCACACATGTTGTGCATGGAGCATGAAGAATGCCTTCGAAACATGAGAAATAAAAATGAATACACATGAGTCATAAGACATACATTAAATGAATACCTTGAAGCATGAAGCATACAATGAGCACTTAAAGCATAAAGCATACAAACAAATACACTTTAATTATGAAGCATACAATGAATACTTTAATCATGAAGCATACTCATGAATATACTTAACGCATAAAGTAGGAATCATACATAAAGCATGAGGCATCCGGATGAATCCACTGAAGTCATAAAGAATACACTTGAATATATGTGAGCATGAATTCTCTTAAGTCATGAAACATACATCTTGTTACATGCAAGGCTGGAGCATGAAGCATCCATGCAAGATATGAAGTAATACACACAAATACCCCCTAAGGTACAATGCATATATGAAAAAGTACACGTATAAATTATACAATGAGGAAATCATGTTGAAGACACAATAGACACATTAATATCCATTGTTTATCAGGTATATATACATAAAACATGCATTTAAGAGAAATATACATGAGGCACATGGATGCACTTAAAGCATGAAGTATGCACATAAAACATAAAGAATACATATAGAGCATACACATGAATATTATAAGGCACAAATACATGTAAAGCATGAAGTGTATGCATGAATTCACTTAAGGCATGCAACATACACATAGCATAAAGTATACATAAATACCATAAGATGTGCATACATGTATCATAAAGTATACATAAATACCATAAGATGTGAAGTGTACACATAAGGCATAAGATAATGGATACATGTAAGCAAAGAATCAACATACATGAATATATGCAAGGCATGAAGTAATGATCATAAGGCATGAAGGAACTATGTAAAGCACAAACCATACATATGAATACATGCAAGTGTTAAAATGAACATCCCATGCTTTATAAGATACATATATTCACATGGATGCACTTAAAGCTGAAAGTATGCACATAAAACATAAAGAATACATATAGAGCATACACATGAATATAGTTGGGGCAAGAAGCATTCATTAAAAACATAGAGTGTACACATAAGGCACGAATACATGTAAAGCATGAAGTGTACGCATGAATTCACTTAAGGCATGCCACATACATGTAGCATAAAGTATACATAAATACCATAAGATGTGCATACACATAGCATAAAGTATACATAAATACCATAAGATGTGAAGTGTACACATAAGACATAAGATAATGGATACATGTAAGCAAAGAATCAACATACTTGAATATATGCAAGGCATGAAGTAATGCTCATAAGGCATGAAGGAGCTATGTAAAGTACAAACCACACATATGAATACATGCAAGGCATGAATCATACATGTAAACCATGAAGTAATACATAAATACACATAAGATACAAGCATATATGAGAAAGGTTCTCATGGAGTGGACATGTTGAAGACACATTGATCATGAAGCATACAAGAGAGAGGTATTCATGGAACGGACATCTGAAAACATCTCATTCATGAAGTAACACAAATACACATACAATATAAAACATATATGCCAGACACATGACAGACATGGTATAAGCACAAGGTATACACAAGGGAAGTGTACATATAAAACACCCATGGAGTAGGCATGCTTAAAATATATTAGACACTTAGTAGTTAAAGGCATACTCATAAGAATGCAATACTAGTCAGATCAATTCAATTTTTGATTTATTTAAGAGGGTTGAATCATTAGTTCTAACTGAGTAGTTGTTAAAGCAAGTTCATCCAACAGGCTAGCATAATCATGCTCTGAATATTCTCAATTATGTTTGACAATATAATTTTCATGCTCTACATCACAATGGTCCAATGTTGACCTTACCTAATTCTTTGTTGCTCATTGAAGATTACACAAATGCTACTGAGGATGTCATGGGAGCCATCTTATTATAAGATGGTAAAATAGTATGATACTATTCAAAGGTTTTCTTTTCAACAATGAGGGACTATCTAGCTTATGATAGAACTTTATGCATTAGTCTAGGCGATGAGAAAGTGTATAAAAAATAGTATGAGAAAGACTCAAATTATGGGGAATACAAATAGCAAGAAAATACATGATCATTGGGGGAAAATCTAAGATTGGTTGACAAATATAAGATAGCAACCATGCAGATCATACAACAGTGATAAGGAGAATGCCTAAATAATAGTCCATATGAATCACCAAGTAATAGCAGCATATAGTCATAATAATCCTCACATAGAGCAACCATGGAGTCAAGTAATAAAAACTAGAACAATAAATTCCATATAAATGTGGTTAGACTTAAAATGATAAGGAAAATTTAAAAATGCTAAAGAAAATATCAAGTAATAAAAAAACTTACAATGATGAGGCATATTCATAACTTTTACAGTCCCGCCATGGATATCAACCCTAGAAGAAACTCATATTGTTAGTGTACATACAAGACAATATAGGAGTTCATTATACCCAACAACTTGTGGTGTTGTTGTTCGTGTTGGCTCTGTTGGACCCTGCAATTAAGATTCAATATACATTATTCAATAAGATTAATTGTGCAACATAATGAAATATTGAAAAGTGTGTTACCTTATTGAGCTTTGCTTGGTTTCAAGAATAGTTTAATATTCTCTACTTAAGATGGCTAACCACATGAAGGTGGAAGCTCTTTTGGCCCCTCCCCCCCCCCAACATTACTCTAAATTCCCCATTAACATCTAACATTCATTCATTCATTCTTTCTACCATTAATAAAATATAACATTAATTCATTAATATCACATAATGTTCATTAACACATAAAATTGATTAACATTAATTAACACGCAACATTCATCAATATTGATTAACACATATTGTTCATAAGCATTCATTAGCACATAATTACATTCATTAACACATAAAAAATAGTCATTATCAAATAAGGTAGATTACAATCATTTCTTTTTTTGTTTTTTCTTTGAAGCTATGAAAAGACTAAGTGGAACATCATTTTCTTCATCATTTCCCCCCTCTTCAGTTGTTCTGCCCTCTGCTCGTGATCGTGATGTATGCCTAGTCCTATACTAAGGACAAGGACACTAAAGCCAAAGGGGGGTCCTCTACAATAACAAAGAAATGGGTTAGATTCAAAACATTTTTTTATTATTGTTACAAGTATTTCATTAATTTAGATAACATAACTGTTGTGCTCTTTACTTGATGGGGCCACATCATTTTGTCTAGCCTCAACCTCAACATGTTGAATGCCCTCTAGATCCTCTGGAGTTGAAATACTAAAGGTTACATTAATGATGAACACCAATTGAAATTAAATTTGTTTAAAGGAATAACAGTGGTCCCCTTTACCTGATTGGGGAACATCACGTTACTCATGTTGTGTACCTAGATCATGCTACACTTGGTCACCACCGACTACATGCTCTAAAATATTAACAAAAAAGGTTACATTAATTACTACTCTAATTACAAATTAAGATGTTTAATTGTATTAATAATTACATAAATAAATTTGAATAGCAAATGAATACCTCCACTACTGGGATGCACATCTGGACCTTCATGTGCAGGTGGTGTTTCATGATTACCAAACTGCATTCCAATGTCACGCACATTGTTATCATTGCTTGCTTATTTAAAACAAATATAGTCACTTTATGTTGGAACTCAACATCAATTAGATTATTGCAGGTAAAGTATTCAATTTGAAACAATTTTCATTTATCTTATTTACCTCTGTGACGGATGCACCAGAATCTTGTGTTTTCCCACTCAATTCTTGTAGCTGATCAACCACGACTGTATAGCCTTGCTGGTAGGCAATTATCTTGTCATCTTCTATGGGCGCTCTATTGAATTCAAAGCCCTGCAATTTTCTTGGTATCGTGAATTTTGCTTGCATTGTTTGATTAAAAAAAAAATCGTTTGCAATTTTTAAATATTTTGATGTGATATTTCATTTATAGATACTTACAATTTGTGCGACAAGTTTCATATAACCACTAGAGCCGATTTTGTGTTTCCCGTGCTTTTCTTGTCTTGCCTTGGTTGCCTTTGACGTGTCACTCAGTCTATGAAAAGTTTTAAATATGTTAGATTATATAAATATAAAGAGTAATTAATTAGTACATAATTACATTCTTAATAGTATCCCATACCTTCTTTTGGCGTCTGGTGGTGTATTTCCTTTTTTCCTTTCAATTCTCTCCTTGGCATCCAAAATTGGGTCCTTCCACTCCCTCTCTAGAATCATGGGGGGATGCTTGTACTTTATGTTCTTCTCTAAATGGGTCTTGTATTGGTCCCTCACATACTTTAGATATGTGCCAACTTTTTCAAGGAGCTTGGTTTTGTCAAAGGTTTCATTTCCAAACCACTCAACCATACGGTTTGTCAATTCATATTTTAACCTTTTTTCTTGGTCATTCCACCTTTTAAAGCATAAACAAACCTGTTAGATTCAGAAATGAACTGAAGCTACATTTATTATAGTTCAAGAAATGGATCAAAGGAAAACTATTCTAGCAATGATATGAAATCAAAATAGTGGACTAGGGTTAGTTCACATATGATGTTCCACCTTTTACATATGGTGGGCCCAAATATTTGCAATGCAATGTCATTAAGATTTTTATAAAAAATATCATTTGCTGCAAAAAATTCATTGGATCATTAGTCCAAAATGAGTGATAAGAAAGTAAATTACAATTAGACTATATAACAATAATTTTAAAGTACCTGGAACCTTCTGTATCTTTAAGGGAATCATTTCTTCGTTGCTCACCACCAATGTGGCCTGTAACATTCCCGTACTAGCAATACAAGAAGATCTAGAAAATGATGGTATGCTATCAGCAGTAGTCACCTCTGGCACATCCTCATGTGCATCTCCTATTGCAGAAAATGAATCCACTATGAAATGCCCCCAAGAAAGAACGCTTGAAAGGAAATAAACACGTAACAAAAGATAGAGAAAAAGAGGGATCTACCAATAGTGGGTGGGCCAATATGATGTGTAGTAGAGGATGTCTGCATGATGCATGTTGCCGACATTATAGTCAGCAATATAGGTGGGGCTAACCTCTAAAAGAGGCACCGATGGAATTTGCATAGGAACATTGACAACACCTAAAGAATAATACATTAAATATATGTAAAGTGCAAGAATTGTAAACAAGGATGAACCTTTATTATGAACATTGATAGTATCAAGTATGATGTATTTTAGGTACTCAAAGTGATAAGCCAAGCAAGTGATAAGCCAAGAAAATCATCATCACCTGAATGACCTGCAACACCCTGATCATGGCCACTAGTTTCATGAGGACGCATAAATTGCTATAAAAACAACATGTACATATTTTAGTTAATGACATAAAAGAGTATAAAATATAAACCATTATTGAACTTTTGTTATAATAGCTTTCATTACTACTTACTTGCAAGTTTTCTGTTGTCCAAATCACACCCTCTCTCGTATCTCATCAGTCTGAGGCTCCATGGATGGCAAAGCAACAATCTCTCTACTAATTTTTCTAATAGACTTTTTTATCAATTTGATAGAGTTTGTGGAATTTCCAGGGTCATCATTGCTTAATTTTGTTGAGTCCACATCCCTAGAGAGGTGCTCAAGTACTACAGCTCCCTTTCCCCAAACATCCATCTGTGACAAGAATATCATTAACAATTACAAAATTAGTCTAAAACACTAAAAAAAGAACACAATAATGTAACAATTTGCTTCTATCTAATTTGTACAATTACAATGAGGTTTACATGCTTGGTAGAAGTGTTGTGACCTACATCCTTATCTGTGCTATGTGATGGATCCATGTCGCCCTGTGAAAAAGAAAAAATATAAAAATGTTAGCGAAATTAAACCAATAGACAGCAAAAAAACTTCATAATAAAATGGTATATTGGAGTCATTAATTGGAGGTTGGTTAATTTAAATGGCATATAGTACGCACCACCCCATTGATAGTAACTTTGTTTGTATCTATACGATTCAAATTGTAATCGATGAGCATCTCTTCCCTTGCACTTATTGATTTTATCGCACATACGAATACATGATTTCCCTTGCGCGCCTCAAATATGCAATTGGGTTGTTTATTAGTTGACCCAGGTCATGTACTATTTATAAAACCTGCAATATTCCCTGTTGCTTTTGGCCTTCCATCAATGTATACAGCTACTTGTTTACTTTGATCATTATCTTTCTATTGTATATAATTTGCTAACAGTGCATACCTACGCATACTTTTTTATATCGAACAATCTGCATCCAATTATTGTAATTGTAACAAGTTTCGACAAACTCCATCAATTCAGCAACTTTGTTGTAATAGACCTTTATGCTGTCCATGGAAAAAAGGCCCAAACCATGTAATGACGAAGGTGTTATGTGATATATCCAATCGTTAACACAAAAATTGGTGTTTCTTGGAGGAAGTTCCTTGGGTACCCATTGTTTTTGTAGATGTTTGTCCTCAAGGGCACCTCAATGTCGCCTTTTTCTCATCATCATAAGAACATGACCCCCCTTGAGTAAGGAAAAATTTAATGCGTTTATTGAAATTTCTTCTAATCTTTTTACCTCTAGTTGATCTCCCTATTGTAGACCTACTACATGTCTCACTTTCATTTTCTATTCTTGCATTTCCCTCACTCGAGGAAGACACATCTGACAAATACCTATTTGGTGGTACTTGCACTCCATCAAATGAGAGAGTTAGTTGGTAATGAGAGAGATATTTTGCAAATGAGGGTAATGTTGATGAAGAAGTCAGCCCTAAAGTTGATGTTGAGATTAAAATTTGAATAAGTCCAACTGGGGCCTCAAGTGTTGATAACTATATTAGATTTGCTGCTAATGTCAAGGTTTAAAAAACTGAAGAATTTATTTTCCAAGTAATTTTTTAATAATAAACCATTTCTATAGGGTGTATTGACTTATACCTGTCGATCTATGAGACTGTGCAGGATCCTCATCAAAGGGGTTCAGGTCCCTACACATGTAATTCAATTATCTTATGTTAGCTAAAAATTACATAATACACAACATGAACAATAAGAACTTTGTAGACAAAAAGAGTATTAAATAAAAAAAAAGATGTTGTCATCATAATCATTGTAATTTTTTTAATTCCTTACCTTTACTTTATGTAGACTATGCAGATGCCTCAACTAAAGGGTTGACGATGTCTGTAGTCAATGACATGTTCCCACCAAGGGTGACAACATCACACAGGGACTATACATGAAATCAACACCATAAATTGAGCATCATAAGCATTACATTTGTAAGTTGATAAACAATAAATACATATGTATCATAAGCATCATAAGCATCACATGATGTATCATCATATATGTAATTGAGCATCATAATTAGCATCACATGTGTCATCATAAACATGTAATCCATCACATATGTATCATAAATCAACATCCATCACATAGGTAATAAACAATCCACATTCTATAAATAAACACAAAGTTCAAAAAATGTCACATGTATCATCATAAACATGTAATCCATCACATATGTATTTTAAATCAACATCCATCACATAGCTAATAAACAATTCAAATTCCATAAATAAACACAAAGTTTAAAAAATGTCACATAAATAATCACTCTCCCTATCTCCATCTCCTCGGGGTGGCATAGTTATACTATAAGGACCTGCTAGAGGTCATGGAACATGAATTAAAAACATTAAAAGGTGCATCATGAATTAATTGTGTAATGGCATTAGAATTGAAAACATAATGAACTAATTATGTAACCATATAAGTCAAAAAAAATTCTATCAAGAAATCAATATTAAATAGATAATATAATAATTGCATACCTCATACATTTCATTCATCATCATGACCATCATCATCATCATCATCATCATCATCATCATCATCATCATCATCTCCACCACCACCACCACAACCACCACCATCATCATCTTCGTCATTGTCATCACCATCACCATCACCATCACCATCACCATCACCATCACCATCACCATCATCATCATCATCATCATCATCATCATCATCATCATCATCAACATCATCATCGTCATCATCATCATCATCATCAGCTTCTTCTCCATCATCATCATCGAGTAACTATCAATCATGATCATCATCTACATCATCTTCTACTTCTTTGGTATCTTCTTCTTCCATCACATTATGCTTTATCGGCCTTCCTCTTGGATCATGTCTAACAACAAATGACCAACTCGGTTTATGTGGAACCTCTGAGTAAAATACCTGCTCACATTGGCTTGGAATAACATAGGGCTCATCCCCAACTGGTTCAAATGACCTTGTATTAACCATTTTAAAACCATTATCATCACCAATAACAGTTCTATCAGGATCATTTTTATTCAATCGTAGCCTATACCATTTGACAATGAACAAAACTAATTTGAAGGAATTAAAGTCGCACTCAAGTATATAATCCAAAATTCCATAGTATCAATTTTGAGACTCTTGAGGATGTATGTTGTTTCTCGATGAAATATTTGTCACCTCAAAGACTACAGTTATCCCAGAATCACAACTTTTCTTCGTGTCATCCAACTTTTTGATGCGAAATTTATGACCATTGCAGCACATAACATTGTGGTGTTTGACCTGCGATATGTCAAACATGTAAAAATTATTGCATCGTGACTTGATAAACATATGGGTGATTAATAAATTTATACGTGCCTGTTTATCTCTTAAACCATATGCTAAATCAATTTCCCTTTGCGTAACATTGGAATCTTCATTACGATGAGCTTCTTTAACCAATGAAGCCACACCTTTGCATGTTAATGTGTGAGAAGAATGTTGACAACGTTCAATCCATACCATCATCGAATCAAGATTGTTTGCAATATACAAATGTAGTGCATCCCACTCTCAACCAACTGTACAAAAAATAAATAGACATCTTACAACCGATTTATTTTGAAGATTAAGAATTAATTAACTACAATAATATCTTATAATTACCTCTCACTTTCCTCAATCTACCTTTCCCCATCAAGTCCTTTGAATTTGTTAATGGGGTTGGGATCCCAAATATGATCCACGTGGATCTTTGCTGCAAACTTAAGAAGATATTTAGAAATGTACACCATAGTCCGGTATACAATATATCCCTCCATCATATAAACCTCGGGATGTGCTCTTTCTTGAACCAAAGCCTTCAAAAATTTCTAGTGCTTCTCAACCATCCACATTGACCTAGTGTGTATAGCTCCAAACAATTCAATCTCCTCAACTTGGTGTATGAGGTAGTGTTCTTGTGCATTGAAAAAAGCTGAAGGTAGACACTTTTGCATTTCACACATTAGATGAGGAAGTTTTCTCTTCCAATATTTTATATCTTCTTTATGGATTTCTTTACATGACAACCACCTACAAGATATTCAAGACACAAAAAAATATATTACATAGCAAGTAAAACAAATCACAAATATAATATCTATACAACAAACTGAACAAATATCACCACTTGCCTCATGTATTTTCCAAGATCATATATGACTTGCTTGACATTATCATTGAACTCGTCTGAGAGAGATAGAGGTAGAATGTACTGCAACAATTATAAAATTATCATTTCATTTTTTCTAACATAATATAATGAAAAGTACATGCGCGGTATACAAATATATAGTAAAAACACAAGAACATGAATTACCTTAATGAAGGTATGCCAATAATGCATTTTCATCCCTGGCCCAAATTCACTATTCTTTGATATGAGATTGTTTATGTTCACAGCAAATCCTATGGGAAATCAAATTTTTCGTATGACTTATTTTATAGCATTGCTTTGCTGGTCCGTTAATAACCAAGGAAGGTCACTTATATTACTCTGGTCTTCATGGCTATTTGATTGAATGACATTTTTCATTGCATGATTGGAATCTTGAATGTCACTACAAATTTTGACAATTTTTTTTTTGTCACGTCTTCCATTCAATATTTTCCATAATGTCTCTGTTATATTCTTTCCAATATGCATAGTATCAAACAAATGCACAATTTGTAACTACTCGTAGTAGGGAAACCTACTAAATTGTCAGGGATAACTTTTTAATCCCTTAGGAAGGTGGTCATTTATGCCTTGACGACCTTCACGATCATCAATCACATCATCATTAAACAAAACACAATAGAAAATATGTTTTATGACATAAACCATTAGATGGAATGGCATTACCTTGACGATTAATTCTATTATATTCCAACTTTCACAAGTGAGGTGTCATTCTTCATGGCTTTGATGTATTCTCTTCTTTCCCATTGAAAAGATGTTTTTTAGTATTTTGATACTTATGATTTTTGTGGAGAAAGTGCCTATACTCATCAAACACTTTTTTTCGTAAACTTTTTGAATGATGAGATTTCATGTTTGGACCACAAACTGGACATGCAAATTTTCCCTTTGTTTGAAGACCTACAAGATAATGTATAATTGGATTAAATATGTTAATTTTTTAAATTATAATTATCATGTGCAACTTGAACACTATAACATACCACAAAAATGTGTTAGCCATGGGGCATCGTGTATTGTCCATACAAGCATCGCATGGAATTGAAATTGTCTTTGTCTTATTGGTCTAGAGACATCACACATAGTGACACCATTCCATAACTCCAACAACTCATTGATAAGAGGCTCAATATATACATTCATATCTTTAACTTGGTACTTACCTAATCGAATGAACAAAAACATTACATAATTATTATGACCATTTTACTGCAATATTTATAATTAAATGTAGACGACTATGAAATGATAAAATACCTAGAACAATCATTGCCAACATTATGTGCTCCCTTTTTATTGAAATCCATTTAGGAATGTTATTGTTGATAACAAAAATAGGCTACACTAAGTAAACATATCTCAACTCTCCAAATAAATTGACACTGTCTGCTGCCAATGAAAGCCTGAGATTACAAGGTTCTTCTTTAAAGTGTGGCCACTTTTCCTCTATGTCCATAAATGTTGAGCCATCCACAGGCATTTGAATAATGTTATCTTGAATTCTATTGCATGCATGGTAATCCATAAATTGTGCCAAGCTAGTGCACTTGAATAATCGTTGCATACATGGAATAATGGGACTATAGTGAAGAACCTTGGAAGGAACCCTTTTTGTTATTTGATCTGTTTGATATCTACTAATATGACATTCAAGGCATTTAGTTCAAAATTCATGTTGTTTGTGATATATATGATGATCATTGGGACAAGCATATATTGCTTGATACTCCATTCTAATAACTTTCATAATGGCAAATAGTTCTTAGTATGAGTGAGGAATATTTGATGGTAGTAACAAAAACTCACCTATCAATCTATAGAAAAAAATAATAATTTGTTAATATAAAGAATATTAATGGTACATTATTCACCATTTATTAACTATAATGACATATATGGAATACCTTAACATACGTGAGATTGTTATGTTGGATAAACCATTCATAACCTTCAAGTTCACCAACAACAATACAATAGAGAGAAGAGTTGTTTGGGAGCCTTCGTAAAGGGCCTCAGATGCCTTCTCAAGTAGAGGGACATCATGAACAACATCAAGGTCATCTTCATCATCATGATCAACTATGCTAGTACTAAATGTGTCATGGATCAATGTATTTGTACCATCATCTTCAATTGTGTTTTGTGGCTCATGATCATCATCTTGCATGGGATCATTATCTTCAGCTTCGATATTCACACCTCCATGTTCTTCCACATTGAAAACCATATTCTTCAGGTTGTGTTGATCCATATCATGTGCTCTGGGGTGCTCGACCTATATAAAATTGATAAACATAAATAAACCATGATCATGATCTCATCATCAAGTGATTTCTTATGTATATAAATTTTTAAAATGATATAATGAAAAACTTACCAATGGATGATA
Organism: Cryptomeria japonica; assembly: GCF_030272615.1. Classification (NCBI taxonomy): domain Eukaryota; kingdom Viridiplantae; phylum Streptophyta; class Pinopsida; order Cupressales; family Cupressaceae; genus Cryptomeria; species Cryptomeria japonica. The sequence continues at coordinate 470,669,033 of NC_081411.1, read as the reverse complement.
ATCATGTCCACCTTCAATGGGACCATGAAGCCTATAATGTTTCTTAGTTGTTTTGATTAGAAGTCTTCTAGTCTTTAACCCCTTACCAATTTAGGAGGGACAATAACATTTTCCATCACCTTTTCTTTTCAAGTTAGACCACAATCTAGCAATTGTCTCCTTATTTTGTTGATAACTGATATTGTTTGACATGGTCTTTCTTCACGGGCAAAAAAATCAGGCTATAGAAGTTGAAATGTTAGTTATGAAATCACGTTTCAGTATAATATACCAAATTAAATTACTTGAACATAGAAATTATGCAAATTGAACCAAAACCATTTAACTCTTCTTTTTCATCTCAAAACATATCTGATGGCTTTGTGGTAATTTAGAGAGGTGATATGCTAATGGCTTTGTGGTATGCAATCCTTGTATCATATCTTAATTTGAATAATGTCTAATTGGGGTAATCCATGAGTGTCTAATGTGAATTCATTATCAATATTGTGAAGTCATCGAGAGTATGGTGACAAGTAAGACAAAATTCTCAGTCACACCTTGGATGCAAGTGACTAGTATTACATATACTTTTGGGATGAACACCATTGAGAGTCATAGACCCAAGTTAGTCTAAAAGGAAAGTAACTATCCATTCCCATGCTCATGCATACTTACATGACTAATGCTTCCCTTGTGTATCCTAAACATTGGAGAGACCTTATTTGACTTGCCTAATCAATGTGGTTGCTGTCCTAATATGAAATACTGAGTTCTACCCTTGCCTCTGCATCAAACTTCTCACATCATGTTTCTTCACCAAAACACACTATTCTCAATCTTCCTCAATACCCTCAATTGAGGGGCATGTATAATTGTTTCAACATACAAAGTTAATGATCATACACTCCATTCTTCTAGACACCCTTGGATACATTACTTGGCTTCTAGGCTTGGGAAAACTAATATGAATTGAGCTAACACCATGAGGATAGGGTCAAGTTTCATGGCAACTGATCATAATTTGTGAAGACAAGGTTCACACCTAAGTGTTGGTTCTCAACAATGCCACACTTCCAAAATTGTCAGTCTCAAGACATCTCATATTGGGTCAACACTCATTGATGGCCATAAATCCAAATCAATGTATCTACGCTTCAAACTCCTTACTCTAGGCTTGGAGAACCCTACAACAGGTTTATTAATTTTACCATTATAATTATTTTTTAATGGATGGATCTATATTATCATTTCCAAAATATTGTTATGCATATTCACAAAAAGAAAGGTAAGTGGAAAGAGTGACATCCTGTTGTGATGTATTCACACATTGCCCCATTGCAATTTAGGACCCCCAATTTTTCCCTTTCTAGGTCAGTTGTCTTATCTTAGTTGGTTGTTGTTGATTCTTTGTTGTTATCCTTTTGTTCATAGTTTCTCAAGAGCTGGCCAAGTCTTTCTCTTTAAAATGAAGTGAGGTTTAACATTCCCTTTACCCAACCAAGGCATAATCCCTTCCACTTATGTCGATCTTGTTAGTGGGTGCCCAAACCCAATAACTCCCATTTCCATTTCCTCCAATTTCCACCTCCTATAACACTATTCACTTCCATTTACCATACCTTATAACTCACCTACCTTCCTATCCTCTATCCTCCATCCACCTTTCATACCCCATGCCTTAGCCTCCTTCACATCTTAACTTAAACCTACCCTTCCATCTTACACCCTCACCTCCCTCCACTAACTTCCTTTCCACCTTACCCCTACCCCTATTCTATCCTAGCATCTCCCATCCCCTCATACCTTCTATCTTACACCTACCCCTTTACCCCTTTATTCCCCTAAAATAACCTATTCTAACCCACATCCCATAAGTCTTACTTCGTTTATTTCCCTAATCTTACCTCTACCGCACACCTATTAACCTACCCTTTCCATCTTATCACCTACCCCCATCCTAGCCTACCCATATCCTATCCCTATCCTAATATACCACCCTACCCCCTTATCCTTTTTCCTTGCCCCTTATAACTCCCATTATAACCTACATCCCCTTTACCCTTTCATTACCCCCTTATACCTCCCACTCCACTTTATTCCCCAACATATCCTAACTCCAACTCCTTCTACTTCCCACATCCTAAACCTATTCCCCCCCCCCCACGTATCTCCTTCTTCCATAATTTATATCCCTTATGTCCCCCTTTCCCCACACATCCAATTGCCTCCTCTTTATCCATGTAGAAGCTATCCTTAACATTTCCTACCACTCCCCCCTCATATTTCTCTCCACCATATCATATCATCCTTTTGGGCAAGAGGACCTAGCACAAGATGGCCACCATGAAGCCAAATTAGTAATAGGTTAAGGTTTTTGAGTTTTGTTATGAATAATGTCATATAATACCATATTTTATGTAATAAATGTCATTAAGACCATTAGATAGTGTATTGAGTCCTAGTGGGGGTCATGATGATCAATATTGTCAAAACTGTCACTATGTTGCAAATATGTCTCAATGGGTCAAATGTGATGTTTAATGATATTTAAAGGTATTATAGACCTATTTGAACCTATTTACATCATTTTTGAGTCATAGTGGTCTTGGGTTGAGTCTAGGAATATTTTTTGACAAAGTTGATAATATTTTCAACATTGTTAAAGCAATGTTTTGTGCATTTTATGAGTAATTAGGTGTTAATTTGTTGAGAAAATTTTTAAAGGTTGTTGTAACCATTGAGGGAGTATTTGGATTTGTTTAATAAGGCACTCTCCATGACCAAGGGTCGGTTGAGCATTGTAACTAAGCATAATTAATGAATATCTCAGTTTTACCCTGCAATTTTTGAGTTCTTTAACGTTGCAAATTGCTATATTGGAGTTTGGCATTCCTTAGCATGTTATTTTTCTTGAAAAATATCTTTAATTTTTTATAGGGGTCAATCCTCTTCAATCTCTCTTTGGTTTCATCTTTTTTCATTCTGTATTGCAAAAGTTATAGCCAAATTGGTGAAAACTATCAAATACCTAGTCTAGGGTAACCAGAGGCAAACTAAAATGCATTAGGGGTCATTTACAATGTTGATAAATCCATTTTCAAGGAATGGGATGACCCATAAAATCATCTATTTTGTTTGACCCATAAAATCATCTATTTTGTTTTCTTAATCATTGCAGGGTCTCATGAGCATTTTGGCACGTACAAATATGTGGAAGGTGTTGATTTTTGTGTCTTAATATGAGAACACAGTATATGCATGGAGTTTGGATGGTGTAATTGACTCAAGGGTCCTTGAATGGTCTTATTAAGGGATTGGGGAATTTTTTAGGGAGTTATAAACATAGTCCAAGTTTTTGGTGACCAAAAAATCCCATGAATCCGTGAGGGTGTATGACTATCCTAAACCTTGCATTGACTATCACAATTTGACAGTGAGTTGAGTTAGTCCATTAGCGAGATTGGGAATGAGTTTGGTATTGATTTTGGTGTTGGTTGAAGGTTTAAGGAGGTACACTATCATCATAATTAATGTTAGAGAGTGTTGTGAATAATAATGGCCATGAAAGGAGTGACAATCCTAAGTGCTTGAGACTGTCACAAAAAGTGAGTGTTGTAGCAATGAATCTTCCTTTGACCTTTGGGTGGTTGGGAGGGTAAAGACCCATGGGGGTATATTTTGAGTGGTCCATGTAAGAGTGTCCGAAAGTACATTGGTTTTTGGATATCTAACACATTTTGTGAGTTGAGTACCAGGGGGGATTGGAAGACCCAGTTGAAGGAGGATTTGTGTGAAGAAGGGTTGAGGGTGTTGGTGGTGATTGAATGTTGGAGAGTTGGATTCTAACTTAGACATGCTTATTTTTCCTATTTGAGTGTGATTCAATGGCTAGGTGATGTTTGGTGAGTATGTGTGTGTTTTGGGGTATTGAATCCTTTTGAGTAACCCGTGTCCTTATGAGGGGTCTTGTGAGTCAGTGAAGGGTTGACACCTAATTGAATAGGTGAGTTGGGAGAAATATCTCCCTAGTTGGTTGATTTTATTGGATTCTCTACATCACCATGCCTTTTTGCTATCAATCCATTCAAACTTCCACCCAAAAATTCAATCTTGTCAAAGTTAAAAATAAATTTCCTTGTTGTCCTTACTATCTTGCATCAACTTTCATATCACTAGGTAGTCTTTTTCTTAGAACTATCATCTTTCATGGTAGGATACCATCGCAGTCCCTTGAGTTAAGTTATCTTACCTTTAGAATTTATCATTTCCTAGTAAGCCATACCTTTCTAGGGTTATCAATTTGTGGCTATCTATCATAGTCCTAGTCTTGTCATCACTTGAGTCCCATCTTAGGACTTTGCAAGACAAATTTTGAACTTTTGTCATTATAATCATTACCTTAATTGGCTTCTAGGATTGGGAAAACTAATATGAAAGAGGTAGAAACTAAAGGTATTTGAGACCTCCCAAGGTCTCTTTGTTGTGTCACAATGATACAAGATAAGTAAGTGTTCACGTTGTTTGGATAACTATGGTTTTTATTCACCAAAGGGACCATGATAAATTGGGATGTTGTTTGGACAATGAGTGCTGATTGTGAAGATGAATATGGGGCTATCATTTTCCTTTTTTTCCTTTGGATCTAGTGATGAGTCCAAGCTCTAATAATTTTCCTTTGTTGGGAGTTAATCTTAGAACCCTCTTGAACTTTTCAAGAGAGAACAATGTCATACACTCCAACTTGTTCTTTCCCTCTCTCTAGAGCCAATTTTGTTGATGGGTCTTTTGACAGACTCAACATAGAATAAGCATCGCCACTTAATCTCTCTTATAAAATAGTAGAAACTAAAGGTATTCCAAACCTCCCAGGGTAACAATGATACAAGATAACAAAGTGTTCATGTGGCCAGTTTGTTCAAGGGGAAAATGTCACTAATCAAGTTGAAATATCGATTTCTCAATCTGCCTAAGCTAAAAGGTTAAAATAAATTGCAAAAGATAGAAAAAAGCTATGAGAAAATGAATCATCAGTATTACCTAAACCCACATTATCAACATAATCTAGAAATAACCTTGTATGTAAATAATTTATCATACCAAAATTGCCAATTCTAACATGAAAATGAGACCAAGGAAATCTCTAGAAAAACTACTACTATTCATTCACTATTCATTATTAACCTCAATCACCATGAAAGATGCACAAATTGATTATAACAAGGAAGATGTTTCATAAATGTAGATATTATTTTGGGACTAAGGAAAATTAAAGAAATAGAAGAATACCAAGCAATCAAAAAAGACTACCAATACCATTGCAAACTATGAACTTCATTTCCATAAATTCTTCAAAATATACCAGCAAAGCACAAGTATTCAATCTACAACCTCTTGCTAAATGTCTTTTGAAAGAAAACAAGATAAGTAGTGTTACTAAACTTGGACCTTAAATAATCAATTCTTAGACCCTCAAAATAAATTTTGAAATTACATTTATAGGGAAACTTTTTCCTCAAAATTAGAGATTAAAATCCACCCAAAACCTTATCAAACTAAGAGGTACAATGAACACACAAGATACTAGCCTATAACTGAATTAAGAACTATAAGTTGACTCATGAAAATGAAATATCTTGCTAGATAAGTGTAGAAAAAATCAAAGGAAGAAACAACAAGCACACAAACCACAAGAATCATATACAAAAAGTGAGGAGGATATTCAAATCATAAAATAAGAAACTACCAAATCATTAACTACAACAAAATAAGTCACCCTATTAGATGAAGTTTGGCTATACAATTCTCTCTATGACCTTAAATTTTTTTCTAAAAAAATGGAGAAATACAAGGACATACCATTAATAAACAAGCACGTGCATAAGAGAAAGCACTGATCTAGTACATGATGGTAAAAAAGTATACCCTCAAAGATTTCATGGGTAATTTATTAGACCCCATAATTATTTTCTTGAAGAGTCAACGGATAAAGGCACAAGAAGAGGAGAATCTAAATGAGATATCTATCCTAACAATAGCCACAAATATGACACCACTCCAATTGTAGAAGATCAAAGATATATAGATCAATTAATTCCAAACAAAATAGAGGGTTGACAAGTTAATATTGAACAAACTGGAGATAATCCAATAGGTACAACTAGATATAATAGAATAAACTACTAATGCCTTTAATCAATTGTGTGAAGAATAAGAAAAAGAGAAACATAATTGATAGCTCCTACACCACCCCAGACAAATATCAGATCTACTGCCTCTACAACATCAACATTTAAAACCTCTACAATGGAGCACATTAAAAATTTCCTAGCACAACAACAACTATAACTGGTAGCATCAATTCAATTACTCTAGATTACAATAATTAGAAATCAAGTGTATATAGGGAGCATATCTCCGTTACAAAAATTTTAGTTAGGAGATATCCTTCACCAAATAGCCTAGGAAGAAGTTGTAATGCAACATATGTAGACCACTAAATAGGTCAAAGAAGTAGCTAAGAAGATTTAGGGTAGGTATTGTATATGGTGAAAATGGATAACAAAAACATTGAAAGACTAAATGGATTCAACCACAAAACTATAGCCTAACAACAACAAAGATCCACCATAACATATGAAGATTACCTAAGACAATGCAAATCCAATGAAATCACAAAGATTATACCATCACATGTCCAATAGGGTTTGGATCTCCATTCTTCCTATCTCCATTGATCTTGCTTGATATATTTTCTCTCAGATTTTATATGTGCACAAGAGCTCAACAAAGAATGGAAATGTGGTTGCAAGTAGGATCGCATATGGAAGTGCAAAAGCATAGTGTAGTCGAGTCGTAAGCAGGGTTGAATGCATAGTTAGGGTTGATAATGAAGGAAGCATCTCCTTATATAGAAGACACTATATGAAATGGAGGGATAAGATTGAGAGGTGTAAAAGAGGTCAGCTATGATTAGAGGGTAGGTAAAAGAAATAATAAAATAATAAGAGGGTAGGTAGTGTATGAATTAAGAGATGAATGACATGTGTCATGGGTAGAAAAGGCTAATGAATTAATTAAATAAATAAAGATTTATTTAATTAATAGAGGAAGTGGGATCAATTAAATAAATAAAATATTTATTTAATTTAAGAAAAGGATAATTTAAATAAATAAAGGTATTTATTTAAATGAGAAATAAGGCTAGAAGAGGATAAATGAATTAATTAAATAAATAAAGATTTATTCAATTAATAGAAGAATTATGCTAAAGTAATTAAATAAATAAAATATTTATTTAATTAGACTGGACAATTTTAGGTGTCTACAGATATCGTTATTTGAAAGGGGATCCTTCTCATCCAACTGCGACACAACTCAAATCATTATGGGATGAATTGCTATAGGATTTGGCTCTACAAATTAAATCTGAAGATCTAATGAATGAATTAAGGTGAAGATTCAACAATTCCTCATTATGAAAATCCAAAATTAAGGTGAAGAATCTACCTCCTGTACAAGATTTCATTGCACAAATGGGTTAGACGCGGGTTTGATCTTGTTAGGTGTTAAAGTCGACGTGAACCTCTTTCTTTTTTTTACTAATGCCCGTTGTCATCATAATTCCGACAAATGCAATCACTTTTTTGAAAAAAAAACAAATTTCATTACTAATGCCTTCTCCGTTGAAACCAAATGAGAAATTACTGTCGGAATTCTGACGAATTCAGGCGTTTTTTCAAAAAACAATCAAATTTGGTCACAATATACCTTCTTCATCGGAAACCTCTGTCGGAAATCTAGACCAAATGTATTATTGTTAAGTCTAAGGATTAAACCCACTGCCTCCAAGGGTAAACAAAAAAATATTCCAACTGACAATCCTCAATCAAAAATACATAAGTTGTATACAAGGAGAACCCGATCAGAGTCAAGGAAGAATACCTCTACAGATCTAGAGGAAGAAGCTAGAATTACTTTGACTACAGAACAATTGAGTGAAAAATTAAATGAGAAAATGAAACAGGCAGAGTATTTGGCAAAATAGGAAAGCTTGGGGATTATGGCAGGCTTAGGAGCCAAACCATAAGTAGAAATTCATCCTATTAGGCCTACCATTGAGGGTGTTGTAGAAACAACATGACAACCTTCTCAAGAGGCTCAACCCTCTAGTACCCCTAATCATACTACAACAAATGCTACCCATACCACCACTTCCACCACTACTACTACAACAACACCAACCACCACATCGACCACATCTGGTGCAGCCACTATTTCAACACCACCTCCACCCTTGGTTACAACAACTATCACTCCATCTTCTGTTGCTTCACAAATGACTACACCTACAATGATTCCTACAAATGAGACAATAACTATTCATAATGTGGAGTCAGACTTAGACCAAGAGGAGGCTAAGCCAACACCAAAGAAGGTAGACCCTAAAAAGAGAAAAAATAATGACTCCTAGTGCAGAGAAATGAAGGGATCCCATCATGCAAAAGGTATTAGAACTTCCATAGGTGACTCCTATGGATGTAGATGATCAGGTTTATGATGAATTATAAGGCACTGAGAGGGGGGATGAATCAGTGCAAGTAAAAACAATACAAATCTAATTATAAATTTCACCAACTTAAAACTTAATAGGCATATAAGAAATAACACCAAGTATGCAATCACCACATAAAGCATAAACCACATGACACAAGAGTTTATATGTGGAAAACTCAAATGGGAAAAATCATAGTGGGAGTTAGTAACCACAAAGATCCACTATCTCTATTATAGAGATCTGATCGGTTAAGGTCTACAACACTCGGTTAGGGGAACACCCTGTTAGGAGCGTCTAAGCCCGGTTAAGAGCTATGCAATAAGGCCTGTGAGGACCAACCTTGTTAGGAGCTACCCAAGTTAATGGGATTTGCAAGCATATGTTAATATGTCACCTTGTTAGATGATTTAATGATCAGACCTATTAGGATCTAACTACACCCTGTTAGGAGTGACCTTCTATGAGGATTTTCTTGTTGCAACTGTTAGGGAGACAACAAGTTCAAATGATCTTAGTATAACACCTTTAGTGTCTGATAAGATCCACTTCAGAACATTACAACGTCACATAAACTTTATCTTTCAACTCCTCTTATCACCACACTATCAAAAATATGAAATTCGCTAATGATCTTTCACACATTCAAGGTCATACTCATATATACCTTCATACATCAACACACATCTTTAAAACATATTTAGGTCAGCTAGAACCTTGAAACAATTCCCTGGGTTCAATGTATCTAGACAATATTACATTATACACCTTAGTTATGTCAGCCACTGACATAACAAATCCAATTCTATGTCATTTTATTGATCTGAGTGATTTTCATCACTATCGGTTAAGTCTCAATCAGAATACCTGCTATGTCAATCAAATCTAGTTCATTCGATTGAATCTATACATGCAGTCATGAACATAACTTCATCTGCCAGCCTTCATTGTTGTTGCAAAACCACATCATCTCATTCTTCATAAATTTCCTGCATCGGTTGTTGGAATAAAATACTATATGTCTTTTACCGGTTAAAGTCCTAAATACCAGTTCTGATAAAAACTATCTTTGGTTACCTGTTAAGCCTTGCCAGTTGACCTGTAGGACTCAGATGATTGTAAAAACATAGTTTCCATCAATGACAATATACAACATAGTCAACATACAACAATATAGTCAAACATGTACCAGTTACATTAAGCAAACAAACAATTATTGGTTAAGATCAAATGCCAACAATCTCCCCCTTTTGCATTGATGGTGACACTTAGGAAGAATTTTGTCAAATAAGTGTGCAAGACAAAAATTTACTATATAACATGTACTCCCCCTTAGCAATTACTTCTATTACTCCCATTTTACATTACATCCAAAATTTTGACTGACTCTTAACTATTACTCCCCCTTTGACAATAATGTCAAATAAAGAAGTAAAATACATGAAAGATATACATTGTACATCAAAATTTATAGTAGAGCATATATATATAAGAGTCATAAAGTCTTTACAAAGCAATTTTAGAAAAAACATCGTTGAAATGAAACTTCAACTATTTTAAGTCATCATCCCATGTCTCTAACACTGTGCCGGTAATCTCAACATGTGTCTTGATCTGCCCTGCTAATTCGTCCATTGCATGAACTGTGCTCATCTTAGGACAACCTTCTCAAGAGGCTCAACCCTCTAGTACCCGTAATCATACTACAACAACTGCTACCCATACCACCACTACTACTACAACAACACCAACCACCACATCGACCGCATCTGGTGCAGCCACTGTTTCAACACCACCTCCACCCTTGGTTACAACAACTATCATTCCATCTTCTGTTGCTTCACAAATGACTACACCTACAATGATTCCTACAAAAGAGACAATAACTATTCATAATGTGGAGTCAGACTTAGACCAAGAGGAGGCTAAGCCAACACCAAAGAAGGTAGACCCTAAAAAGAGAAAAAAAAATGACTCCTAGTGCAGAGAAATGAAGGGATCCCGTCATGCAAAATGTATCAGAACTTTCATAGGTGACTCCTATGGATGTAGATGATCAGGGTTATGATGAATTATAAGGCACTGAGAGGGGGGGTGAATCAGTGCAAGTAAAAACAATACAAATCTAATTATAAATTTCACCAACTTAAAACTCAATAGGCATATAAGAAATAACACCAAGTATGCAATCACCACATAAAGCATAAACCACACGACACAAGAGTTCATATGTGGAAAACTCAAATGGGAAAAATCATAGTGGGAGTTAGTAACCACAAAGATCCACTATCTCTATTATAGAGATCTGATCGGTTAAGGTCTACAACACTCGGTTAGGGGAACACCCTATTAGGAGCGTCTAAGCCCGGTTAAGAGCTATGCAATAAGGCCTATGAGGACCAACCTTGTTAGGAGCTACCCAAGTTAATGGGTTTTGCAAACATATGTTAATGTGTCACCTTGTTAGATGATTTAATGATCAGACCTATTAGGATCTAACTACACCCTGTTAGGAGTGACCTTCTATGAGGATTTTCTTGTTGCAACTGTTAGGGAGACAACAATTTCAAATGATCTTAGTATAACACCTTCAGTGTCTGATAAGATCCACTTCAGAACATTACAACATCACATAAACCTCATCTCTCAACTCCTCTTATCACCACACTATCAAAAATATGAAATTCGCTAATGATCTTTCACACATTCAAGGTCATACTCATATATACCTTCATACATCAACACACATCTTTAAAACATATTTAGGTCAGCTAGAACCTTGAAACAATTCCCTAGGTTCAATGTATCTAGACAATATTACATTATACACCTTAGTTATGTCAGCCACTGACATAACAAATCCAATTCTATGTCATTTTATTGATCTGAGTGATTTTCATCACTATCGGTTAAGTCTCAATCAGAATACCTGCTATGTCAATCAAATCTCATTCATTCGATTGAATCTGTACATGCAGTCATGAACATAACTTCATCTGCCAGCCTTCATTGTTGTTGCAAAACTGCATCATCTCATTCTTCATAAATTTCCTGCATCGGTTGTTAGAATATAATACTATATGTCTTTTACTGGTTAAAGTCCTAAATACCAGTTCTGATAAAAACTATCTCTTGTTACCTGTTAAGCCTTGCCAGTTGACCTGTAGAACTCAGATGATTGTAAAAACATAGTTTCCATCAATGACAATATACAACATAGTCAACATACAACAATATAGTCAAACATGTACCAGTTACATCAAGCAAACAAACAATTACCGGTTAAGATCAAATGCCAACAATCTCCCCCTTTTGCATTGATGGTGACACTTAGGAGGAATTTTGTCAAATAAGTGTGCAAGACAAAAATTTACTATATAACATGTACTCCCCCTTAGCAATTACTTCTATTACTCCCCTTTTACATTACATCCAAAATTTTGACGGACTCTTAACTATTACTCCCCCTTTGACAATAATGTCAAATAAAGAAGTAAAATACATGAAAGATATACATTGTACATCAAAATTTATAGTAGAGCATATATATATAAGAGTCATAAAGTCTTTACAAAGCAATTTTAGAAAAAACGTCGTTGAAATGAAACTTCAACTATTTTAAGTCATCATCCCATGTCTCTAACAGTGTGTCGGTAATCTCAACATGTGTCTTGATCTGCCCTGCTAATTCGTCCATTGCATGAACTGTGCTCATCTTAGGTGTAGCCAAAATAGCCTTTGACTTCTTGTATGCTCACTATAAAATTTCCACTTTAGGAATTAGTTGAGTTTGGAGCTCCTTCAATGATCTTATCCATTTTACCTACTCATGTTTATACATATGAAGTTTATGATGTAAGTCTACAACTGATCTAACAAAAAGAATAGATGAGTCATTCAGGGGTCTAAATGTTTCACTCAAGATTTTAAGTTCTTTCTTAGCATGTTCCCTTTCTCCTTCAAGTCGGCACAAAAAAGTGAAAACTTTGAAATAGTAGCCAAAATCTTTCCTCTAGTTTCTAGTGTATTCTTCAACAAATCTTTATTAACCATTAGTGATACCTTACCTTTATCTATCTTAGACATCAAGTGTTCTATTATTTTCTTCTTGTAATCCTTTTCAACTGATATGTATGATGTATCTTCACAAGTCTTGAGTTGATCTCTAGCATTGGTAACCAAATATCCAAGTATGTCAATGGGAGTGACAAAACTTTTAGTATTAGTCTCCGGTAGGAGACTAGACAAAATATCAACTGCTATCTTGATTATCTCTGCCTCTCTTTGTTGTTCCTTCATTCTCTTCTTTTGAGCTCTAGATTGGATTGTTGTTGCAATCTCCATCAATTAAGAAGAACTCAGACTGTCCATATCAATAGGTCCTTTAATGCTCACCGATTCCTCATCATCATCATCAATTATTTTCTTCTCCCTTCTCTCATTTTTCTCTTCCTTTTCTTTCTTTGTTTTCTCCTTCTTGATCTTGTCTTCTTCTATCTTCTCTTCCTTAGTAGTGTCCTTGACCGGTGGTGTTTGTGTTTCCACATTTTTTCATTCACCTGTACTTCCTCATCCTTCTTTTCATTAGTCTTTTCCTTTTGATTGTCATCAATATTTACATTTGCAGTTACTGATGGAATTTGAGTATCAGTAGGCTATTCATTCATTGGTGGCTCATCGGGGCACTTTTCTTACATTTTCTTCTCCACTTTTTCCTCTTGTTGCTCATGTTGTTCAAATATTTGAACATCAACATCAAATACATCTATATTACCAATAGTATTATCAACATTGTCTCCGGTGTTATCATCGAGAATGAATGTCAGTGCAGTATCAATCAGATCATCTTGCATATACTTGTTATCCAATTCAAAATCTATGATCTTAACACCTTTAGGAAGTTCTTCTGACTTAAACTTTTGAGAAATACCTTCCTCAACTTGTTCATCTTTTTCTTCATCTAGGATGAGACCTAAATCCTTCTTGATCAACATCTTAGTCTCCTTCTGGACTGATTTGGTCTCTCCTTTTAACATTCTTGTTAATCTCTTTTTAGATCTAAGTGATTCCTTTGCATTAACCTTTATCTATTCAATTTATTCTTCACTTGCTTCTAGTTGTAGTTGCTTAAAGATATAATCAATGAATTCTTTGTCTTGGCTAATGGCAGCCTACCATCTTGCATCAATTAGATTATACAAAGAATTTGGAAGCTGCCCTTATAGCTCAATAAGGGCTCTGCTAAATTTATTCATATTGAAGATGACTACATCTTTAATCTCCCTTTGTTGACTTTTAGATAAATGAATAAAAAATATATTCAAACCTTTGTATATCCATAATCCTTAATTATTTGAACCATTCTATTGAAAGAGTCTTCTAATTTAAATGGTTTCTTAGGTGATTTTCCCTTTCCAGTTGCCTTAGGCTTCTTAACACTTTCTCTAAGTGCTCTTTTATCCTCCTTTGATTTAGTAGCATCTTCATCATTTGCCGGTTTGTGGGCTTGTTGCTTCTTCCTCTTTCTGGTTTGTACTGGTGTGGTAGGTGAATCAACAGTTTTATTCTTTCTTCGGAACTAAATTTTAGATGGTTTCCCTCTTTGTGATTCAGTCGGTTTGTCTTCTTCCATCTTCTTCTCTACTGCTTTGTCTTTTGCATCTCCAGTCTTATCAGTAGGGGTACTGGTTGTAATGCCCCGCTAGGAACCCTAAAGGAAAATAACATAACTAGGCAACTAAAGGGTGAAATATTTTTTTATTTAAAAATATTAAGTGCATTAATTATAACAGTTGCGCATTTAATTACACAACAGAAGTCTAACACATGATTTTTGAAGGGTTACCAACGAAGATTAATTTGTAGATTATATTAACACCATGGTTAATCCAACTATCCATTTAATTAGGTAGATTAAATGCTTAAGATTAAAACTACACATACATATAAATTTCATAATGAAAGAACCAAAGTATTCCAATGCATTTATTTATCCATAAACCATCTATACAAAAGATCAAAGAAACTAAATTAACATACATTCCACTGACATAATATTACAATATCCATAAATACATGGCTTCCAAAAATACCACGGAATCCAAAAGTTACAATATCAAGGTTACATAAAAGTCTGATACAATGACCACAAGGTCTCAACTGAACAAAGATCACGAACATGAGCTGGTACATGAACCACGAACCAAGAAACATTAGCGAAGCCTTTCCTCACCTAAAGATACAATCCAAAACATCCGATGGGAAGTGGCACTACCACCCGACCATGTGATCCCAAAATGGAACCACCCCACCATGCTAGGAGATAGTAGAAAACCCTCAAGAAAGAAAAATAAGATAAGTACGAAAGAACTACATGACTTCACAAATATCCATGTGACTCAACTCACAAACACTAGTAACTCTAAGGAGAGAGTGTCATCGCATAGCTTACAGTGGTTACCATGGAAGACCTCCATAGGTCCCGGCCCCCATCCTGGGTTATCCTAGTAACCTCTCCTGAACCTTCAACTCCATCTAAGTCTCATGCGGACCCTACCAATCCTTTCGTGAAGACAAGGTGGTAAGTTTGCCATTCCAAGCCTTCTCACCACATCCTGATCTTATACAAGCACTCAGCCATGTGCGAGGCACATTATCTTAATTAATATTTTAAACTACCCACCCACTAATCAATTATTAGGTTATCACTTATTAATTGACTTTCGATGGGTTATCCTACCATCCACTTCGGGCGCGGCCCCTGCTCGAAAGCCACTCTCTCTCATAGGACACTAATAGGAAAGGTCTCTCTATGGGAACTCTATGGTGAAATAGACAGCCATAACTAATCCTGACAAACCACAGGTGAAGGATACACAATCACTAACCCATGATTAACCATTTGGAACAAAACACACAATGGCTCACATCAACAGGGTTATACAACAACACTTGACCAAAGAGATATAATAACACATGACACAATGACAACTCAACCAGAATTGCAATGAAATTAAGCTTGACTGCAAACACCATTTACACAAGATCCTAATATAGGCAATCTTTTCTTTAAACAGCCGAAAGCATAAATAACTTGCAAGTAAAGATTTTCCAGAAAATAAGAAAATACAACTATATTAATACAAAGAAATCAATTTTGTCATTTATTCAATAAGATTAAAGCAATCACATAAAAATTAATCTCCTAATGTATTTCCAAGCATAAATATAGAACCTAAAATTATAAGCTTTTCTAGAAATAACCAAACACTGAAATAATTATATATATATATATATATATATATAATATAATATAATATAATATAATTATATGAATATATATACGTCGTATATATATCATACACCTATAATCATATTACAATATATATATAAACATATGAATTAATTTCCAAAGTATTAAAATAATATTAAATAACATAATGCCCATAAAAAAACCTTTATATGAATATATATATACATATATATATATTTATATATATACATATATATATATATATATATTTATATATATACATATATATATATATATTTATATATATATATATACATATATCATATATATTATAAATTAATTTAAAAATCAAATTTAATAAACCTGCACAGAAATCCAAAATTTCATATTTCGGACTGCATGAAATAACTAGGAAGTAATGAAATCAATTTAAAAACCCCTGCTCCTTGCACAGTAACAGGTGCTACCGCCGGTAGCAGGTGCTACCGCCGATAGCATACTACCGTCGGTAGTGGCTACCAATTATTATTTTTTTTTAACTTTTTTTTTTAATTTTTTAATTTTTTAAATACAATAACCTAAAAACAAGTAAATTCTATTTTCAACCAAAATTTATTTCCAATCAAATTTATTTATAGGGAAATTAATTAATACATAATTTCTCCAAAATAATATAATAAAATAATTTCTCTTAACTTTTAATAACACAATAAATTTAATTAATGATTAAATTTATTTCTATAATAACTAAATAATTTCGTAGAGAAACACAAATATTAAAAAGGAATGTCATAGCCAAATATCGAAACAAAAATCAAACAAGAGGGAATATTTTCTCTGGTAAATCCCATTCCTCCCAAATCTTGCAATTTTCATGCACAATAAAAATCTTTTGGCAAAATTTGCCACATTAACTTTTCCCAATTTTATCAAAATTTTAATCTAAAAACACCCAGAAAATAACTTATTTCCATAAATAAAAATTAACTTCAGGAATGGACTTTAGCCAAGAACAAGAAATAATCAGATAGGATTTTAGATTTGACAAACATCTTAACACACACATCATTTAGAAAGATAGAAGAAATAGAAATATTTTCTTTAAAACAAACAATCAAAGAAGCCACCCAACCTAGTATAGTTTTCCTAGAAGAAAATTTGTAGAAGAGAACCAATCCTTCAACAAGCTTCCAAATAAATTTCTCTTCACCTAAATCCCTAACCTGTTTCCTGTGTCCCCCAAAATAAAAGACGTATTCCCCTTTTAAACTAAAATTCTAGGTTGCATATATTTTTCCCAAAAACCCTAATATTTAATTTTAGTAATAAAAGCAACTTTATTTTCTTTTCTAATTTTCTAACAAAGGATAAGTTAACATGCAATAATTAAAAATCATTTTTCTTTCTTTTCTTTTCTCATGCAAATTAATTAATTTTCTAAATAAAGAAATTAAAGCAATACTTCAATTCTAATTAATTCTTTTATTCATTCATTCATTTATTTATTTATTCTTTGATTTATTTAAAAGTCTAGGAAACAATAAATGAAATTAATCTAATTTATTTTTCACTAAAATTTAAATAAAATATATTTCCAATATCATGTAGCTTGCAACTTAATTTAATAATTTCTTTTAATTAATTAAATTTATAATCTCAATGCATAAAATATATAATTCCCAACAATACCAACTATGAGATAAATCCATAAATTTAATTAATTAATTAAATACACTAAAACACACAAACTAAACAAACCCCAAGCAAAGACTCAGAAAAAGTCAAACAACAATACACGAAGGCCGAACAAACTAACAGGATGACCAACTGACGACACTCACAAGAGTGTAAGTAAAATAGGGTCAACTACTACCTCCTCCACTTCCATTGGACAAATATAAGGCACGCTCAGACCTGTGAAGCCAGGTGGAGACGATACCCTGTACCTACCCAGTACTTGTACCTGCAATATCCTGCATCACCAAACTACACATGCATATATACAATATAGAAAACATGATATACACACCGATGAAGGAGAATCGTGACATTCCCGGTCTCATCGGAGTGAGTGAAGGAAAATCATCCCCTTGCATCCAATACACTCGCAGACATGCAACATATAATTTCACATTGCATAGATAAAATAAAGTGTCAATACATAGCAATAATCCATAAAATGCCATAAATCACAAGTACTGAAATATTGCAAATAAATAATGCATCTCCTATCCAGATAAAGAATGAAATAATTTCATATAAGTCTGAATAACACATCATGGTAATGTATCCACTGAAAGTGAACAATAATAAAATATGAGTCTAATGAGTTCAAACGAGGAGGGGTACTACATTCTCCCCCCCAAAACTAGGCTTACTCTTGGAAGCTTAAAACAAATAAGAATACCGCTCTCTCATCTTTGCTGCATCCTCCCAAGTCGCCGAGGTCTCATCATTTGGGTCCCATAGGACCCTTACCTGGTCGATGGTACGACCCTTGAGGATCAAATCCTGACACTGACAAATGCGCATGGGCTCCATGGCAAGTTGCCCATCCTCGACCTACAAAGAGTTCCAATCAAGAACATGTGTCACATCAGGATGATAAGGTTGAAGAACTGAAACATGAAAGACACCATGGATGTGAGATAGAATCGGTGGCAAGGCAACATGGCAGGCAACATGTCCTATCCTCTCAAGGATATCAAAAGGCCCAACAAACCAGATCATACTCTTCCATGGATGCACTCTCAAGAACACACGGTCGCCAATAGAAAACTGATGATCTATCCTATGAGCATCTGTATACTTCTTCTGCCTATCCTGTGCAGCTACCAAATGCTCACGAATCCTCTCTACCTGCTACCCCATCTCTCGAAGAATATTTGGTCCTATAAGCACCCTATCCTCTAGCTGATCCCAACTCAAAGGAGTGCGGAAAGGATGACCATACAATGCCTAAAAGGGGGACATACCTATAGAGCTATTATATCCATTGTTATAAGCAAAATCCACTAGATAGATATAATCCTCCCAGCGCAATTGTTGGTCCATAACATACATGCGAAGCATGTCCTCCAAAACCTGATTGACTCGCTCTATCTGACCATCTGTCTCTGGGTGATAAGCTGAACTAAAGTTCAAATGAGTCCCCAAAGTATGTTGAAGTGAGGTCCAAAATGTTGAGGTAAAGACAGGATCTCTATCAAAGATGATCCACCTCAGAATCCCATGCAATCTCATGACATCATCCAAGAAGACTCGTGCCACCACTGCTACCATATAGAAAGCTTAAATAGGAACAAAATGAGCAACCTTAGTCAATCTATCAACAATGACCATGATAGCATCATGCTGATGTGAAGAGACAGGAAAACTAACAATGAAATCCATGGAAATGATATCCCATTTCCAATCCGGTACCAAATTAGACTGTAAAAGCCCTGTCGAGTACTGATGCTTTGCCTTCACCCTCTGACACTCTAAACACTTTGACACAAAATCAACAATGTCTCATTTCATACCAACACAGTGATAAATCTGTCTAAGATCTACATGCATCTTCTTGACACCTAGATGTGCCGAATAAGGTGCACGATGGACCTCAGTCATGATCAAAACATGAAGACCCTCCAAAGGAGGTACATAAATCCATCCATGGTGATGAAGAATTTCATCTGCCTCAAGGTTATATCCAAAAAATCTACCCTCTAAAGGCCTTCCGGACTCTGTCACAGCTCGAACATCCTGATACCAAGTATCCTGAGGAAGAACTCTAAGAATCCTCTCTCTCAAGTCTACTCTAAGGGACAATGCTGAAACTTCATGCCATCTACGACTCAAAGCATCTGCCACTACATTCTCTTTCCCCTGAATATAACAAACCTCAAAATCATACTCGCAAAGGAATTCCATCCATCTCCGCTATCGAGCATTCAAGTTTGGCTACGTGAATATATACTACAGATTGCGGTGATCACTAGGCAACTCAAACCAATGCCCTAACAAGAAATGCCACCATCTAACCAAAGCATGTACTATAGCTGTCAACTCTAAATCATGAATTGGATAGTTCAACTCATGGTTCTTGAGTTTGCGAGACTCATAAGAAACCACATGTCCATCCTGCATAAGCACTACACCTATATCTTCCAAAGAGGCATCTGTGCATACCATAAAATCTCTAGATGGATCAGGAACTGCCAAAATCAGAGCACTAGCAAGGAGTTCCTTCAAGATCTGAAAAGTTGTCTCACACTGCTCTGACCAAATAAACTTCTTCCCTTTCCTCTGAAGAGAAGTAATCAGGTGTCCTATCTAGGAAAATCCCTAAACAAAGCGACGGTAATATTCAACCAAACCCATAAAACTCCTAACTTCTGAAATGTTGGTCGATGCTGGCCAATCAATAATGGCTTTGATCTTTGAAGGATCCATGGATATACGTTCTCTCAAAACCACATGACCAAGATAGTTCACCTCAGACTAGAAGAAGTCACACTTTGCCAAATTGGCATAAAACTGATTTTCCCTCAAGCACTGCAATACCTGACGTAAGTGACCCTCATGCTCTTCCATAGTTCTAGAATAAATCAAAATCTCATCCAAGAATACAATGATGAAACGATCAAGGTAGGTGCAAAAATCACCATTCATGAGGCTCATGAAAACTAAAGGCGCGTTTGTCAACCCAAATGGCACCATTGTGAACTTGTAGTGACCATAACGAGTACGAAACACTGTCTTATGAATGTTTGCATTCTGAATGCACAACTGATGGTATCTAGATTTCAGGTCAATCTTAGAGAACACCTTGGCTCCCTTAACCTGATAAAAAAGGTCATCTATACGAGGCAATGGATATCTATTCCAGATGGTTACCTTATTCAGCTATTGGTAAATAATGCATAACCGAAGAGAACCATCTTTCTTCTTAACGAAGATAATAGGCACACCCCAAGGAGAAACACTAGGATGAATGAATCCCTTGGCCAACAATTCTTCTATCTTCAACTTCAACTCACTCAACTCCTGAGTAGTCATTTGATATTGAGCTCTCAAAATAGGTTCTGCACCAGGAACCAAGTCAATGCAAAAGCCTATGTCTCACTTCAGAGGCATACCAAGAATATCCAATGGAAACACATCAGCATACTCTCTAAGAATAGGGTGACTATCAAGAGTAATTTCTTGACTCTCTGACTCATCTAAATCCTCAAGAGTAACTGCAAAAATTTGACACCCTCTACGCATGCACTGCTTAAGTTGCATAGTGGAAATAATACATAGGGATATCAGTCTCTGAACTCCAACAATCTCTACTTCTCTACCAAGGTCATCTAAACACTCCACTGTCTTCTTGTGACAATCTACACGAGCACTGTGAGATGATAGCCAATCCAACCCCAACACAACTCCATAAGAACCCAAAGGAATGACTCGAAGGTCAAATGAGGTAACTATGGTTCCTAGGTTCAACTTATAACTGGGAATAAAGGCATCTACAGAAACATGGACACCTGTAGCAAACTCTACTGGCCACCTCCTTTAGCTTTCCTAGCCATGACCTAGCACTACAAAAGAGAAAATGGTTCAGATCTATGGCAAGGATAAGACAAGAGAAATATAACCATTAAGACCTAAGCAACAAGGTCAAACTAAATAGGCTCACTACAAACCCAGAGTACCCACTATTGAAACTTGGGCTCTGATACCAAATGTAATGCCCCGCCAGGAACCCTAAAGGAAAACAACATAACTAGGCAACTAAAGGGTGAAATATTTTTTTATTTTAAAAGATTAAGTGCATTAATTATAACAGTTGCACATTCAATTACATAGTGGAAGTCTGACACATGATTTTCTAAGGGTTACCAACAAAGATTAATTCGTAGATTATATTAACACCATGGTTAATCCAACTGTAGATTAAAACTACACATACATCTAAATTCCATAATGAAAGAACCAAAGTATTCCAATGCATTTATTTATCCATAAACCATCTATACAAAAGATCAAAGCAATTGAATTAACATACATTCCACTGACATAATATTATAATATCTGTAAATACACGGCTTCCAAAAATACCATGGAATCCAAAAATTACAATATCAAGGTTACATAAAAGTCTGATATAATGACCACAAGGTCTCAACTGAACAAAGATCATGAACATGAGTTGGTACATGAACCACAAACCAAGAAACACCATTGAAGCCTTTCCTCGCCTGAAGATACAATCCAAAACATCCGATGGGAAGTGGCACTACCAATCCTTTCATGAAGACAAGATGGTAAGTTTTCCATTCCAGGCCTTCTCACCACATGCTGATCCTATACAAGCACACAACCATGTGCGAGGCACATTTTCTTAATTAATATTTTAAACTACCCACCCCCTAATCAATTATTAGGTTACCACTTCTTAACTGACTTTTGATGGGTTATCTTGCCATCCACTTTGGGCGCAGCCCCTGCTCGAAAGCCACTCTCTCTCATAGGACACTAACAGGAAAGGTCTCTCTATGAGAACTCTATGGTGAAACAAACAACCATAACTAATCCTGACAAACCACAGGTGAAGGATACACAATCACTAACCCAGGATTGACCATTTGGAACAAAACAAGCAATGGCTCACATCAACAGGGTTATACAACAACACCTGACCAAGGAGATATAATAACATATGATACAATGACAACTCAACCAGAATTGCAATCAAATTAAGCTTGACTACAAATATCATTTACACAAGATCCTAATATAGGAAATCTTTTCTTTAAACAGCCAAAAGCATAAATAACTTGCAATTAAAGTGTAGCTAGGAAATCAGAAATCATCAAAGCAAATCAATATTAATCTAGCTCAATCACAAAAGCTTAAATGCAGTGATAACAATCCTAATTACACTCAATAAAGACATGAAAACAAGACATTCAAGATTGAAAACCAAGCAAACCAAATGCAGACTTGAATGTCTCCTTCATGTGGCTCCATTGTCCTTCTTTCTCCTTCAAATAGCTTTGTTGTGGATCTCACCTACTAGTGCATAAGTATGATATGAAAGCAAGTAGACAAGATAGTAGCGCAAGAATACTCGAAGCGTGATTGATTCGAAAAAATGATTAGATGGGATTGAAGAAATTCATCCAATTTATAGACAAATTGGAGAAAAGATCAAATTAGCATGAAGAGATTCGAATAGAAATTTCAAATCAAGAATGACAAATATGACAAATTATGACAAATTTGCACTTTCTATGCAAAATTGATTGATTGTCAATTATGACAAAACTATGACAAATTTCTATGTCAAAATTGATTGATTGTCAATTATGACAAATTATGACAAATTGAAATGTCATTTCCATGAAATTAGGAGAAAAATAGGAGAAAATAGATGAATTAGAAATTAGGAAATTAGGAATTAGAAATTGATGAAAATTAGGAATTAAGGAATTAGGAAAATTAGAAAATGGAGAAATTAGGAATTAAGTGAATTAATTAACAATTTTTCATTTATTAATCAATTCACAAAGAGGGAGGAATTAGTTAGCCAATTAAATAAACATTTAATTGCGACACAAAGACCTAGGATAAATCAACTATTTAACCTAGAGGGAGAAATGACAAACAAGGTTAAATGAACAAAATCATAAAACCTTAGAAGATGAATTAGAAATGCAAGGACGACAATTAGGTCTTGACAAAAGATAATTAATGTCGATTCGATTTGATCATGATTTCTGACTTGATAAATGATTTGATTGATAAATGTGCCAATTGACGAGGAACAATGACTAATTGATCCAAATTGACATGATTGAGAAGGATGACGATCGATGACAAATCGATCGCAAAATGACAAGATTGACAAGTTGATAAGGATCGACCAAAATCATGACTGAAAATTGTTATGAGAAAAATGAGGAATGCAGAAGAAGGACTCGATGCTCGCAAATGATAAAGACCAAGTGCGCAACATGGAAGAAATGTTAATGCGACGCAAGAACCCTAAAATAAGGCAATGTGCAAATGTTAAAGTATGACTCTGCAAGCGTTGACCATTTTTAGATGTCTACATAAAGATTTTCTAGAAAATAATAAAATACAACTATATTAATACAAAGAAATCAATTTTGTCATTTGTCCAATAAGGTTAAGTCAATCGCATAAAAATTAATCTCCTAATGTATTTCCAAGCATAAATATAGAATCTAAAATTATAAGCTTTTCTGGAAATAACCAAACTCCAAAATAATTATATATATAATATAATATAATTATATGAATATATATATATACATCATATATATATCATACACCTATAATAATATTACAATATATATATAAACATATGAATTAATTTACATAGTATTAAAATAATATTAAATAACATAATGCCCATTAGAAAAAACCTATATACGAATAAATTAATTTATAATATATATGATAAATATATATAACCCCTACACTGGTAGGGTTGTCGGTAGGTACACTTGATGCTTCATCTTTCTCTACTGCATGATTTTCTCTTGTTGTTGCTATCAGTTCTTTTGTAAATCCTTCCTGCTCAATGAATGCTTCTACCTCCTTCCTTATCTTCTTTGAAATCACTAGTCTTTGTAGCTCAGAGTGGACTTGTAGTGTTTTTTATTTGTAAGTCCCAAATCTCTTTGCAGTGGTATCCACCGGTTGCTCTAACAGATGATTAGCATAAGCAATGAGTAGATCCTTGTCTATCTCATATCCCATAGGTAATACCCATGTGGTTCTAGGGATAATTACATACAAGTGTTTATATCCACCATGAAACATATTGTCTTCTCATACCGGTTGACTACTTCTACTGGTATATGCTCTCAAGCATGCATTTTATTTTGAAATTCCTTGAAGTAACCCCATGAAATATTATCAAACTTATCCTCCAGCATCCTAATGTTGTTCTTTATCTAAAGTAGTGTAGGGGTACCTTCAATCCATTGAACATCTCCAATGCCGAGGAAAAAGTTTTGGAAATAGAAAAACAATCCCAAAATCAATTGTCCAAATTTGAATCTCATCTTCTTGTCTTTCTTCACAACTTCTAGATTCACCATCAGTTGGCTTCTTAGTGCTTCAGCCAAATCATAATCAATATTCTCTTTTACCATCTGGTAGGTAGTATGAATAGTTATTGTTGGTATGTTGTTCATTCTACTTGAATAGTAAATCATATACCCAATCACCATAGAGGCATATTTCACGGTTGGATCATTGATGTTGTTTACTATCATGACTCTACCATCCCACCTTGATCCTATCAACATCTCAACATCATTCTTGGGTACTGATCTTAGTAAGGGTACTTCACTAGTTGAGAAAAATCTAGTTACTGTATGAATGACTTCCTTGGTTATTTTATGCAGTCGATCCAACTACATAAATTGATCATGAATCTGACTTAAAACAAATCTAACTAACTCATTATCAAAATCATTAATGAAGTTGATTGCATGACAGAACCCTTTCTCGATGACACTCTTAAACTATTCTTTCAGTATCCCCTTGTTATCACATAATGATCTATACTGATCATGAATAACTGATACACCCATGTCTTCTAGATTGCAGTAATAAAATGATCTGACACCCTCAATGTGCAAAACTCCATACGGTACACTAGCTAGGGCACCAATAGGGTCTTTTTCTTCTGATTTGTAATAATGATGTTTGAACTCCGGTCATGGCCTCTCGGTCATATCAACAAGATACAACGTATCCATACTAAAATATGAAAAATATTCGAAGCAAAGAGTAATATTTACTGATAAATACCTTTCCTACTTTTGAACTAGGGTTTTACACCGTCAAAACCTTCAACATCGTTCATTGATACAAAATGCACTTCCGATCACCTCAGATCTCTGCTAAACATGCTGAATGTTGAATCCACAAACTTTTTTTGCTCTGCTCACTCGCCAAATGCTCTCAAGATCGCAATGTGACAAATGAAATTCAAAATATTCTTTTTATTTGCTTTGAAACTACTGCATTAAATGCTTTAATCGACAAAACCCTAAAATGGCTTAAAACACTCTTAAGCATATTATCGGTTGCTAAAACTCAATGATATTTATCGGTTATGATTCAAAAGACTTTTAAACATCAAAATGCATCAGAATATGTAGATTTAACTTACAATACTTCATCCAGGGGTTCATCTCAAGATTTGACAATATGCTCACCCCAAGTTGTAGAAACAATTTAGTTTTTTGGTGATGGATTATCCACACTAGGTGAAAATTTTGATTCCTTAGATAGTTTGTCATCACTCTTCTTCTTCCAGGTTATATTCATCTCAGCTCTGGTTTCTTCAATATCAACTTTTTGCTTTCCTTTCTAGTCTACAAGATGATTCACCAGTTGGTTCTTCTATGTTCTGCAAAACTTAGCAATGTGTCGCAGTTTGTTACAATGATAACATGCTATTCCAGATGCTCTCCATGGTCCTGCATTGCCTCTACCTGTCCTTCTTCTATAGTTCATTGCCACATGTTTATAATTGTTTTAGATTGAACAAATTACATTGATTCTTTTCTCCATCTCAAAAGGACTAGACCAGTTATCATAGGGTCTTTGCCAATTAGTGCTTCTTCGATCATTGAAATTCCTTCTCCAATCACCAACAAGTCTTGGATTCATATGATGTGTTGGATTATTAGCTCCATACCTGCATTCAATAGATCTATGCCCATACATGTTTCATGTATAACAATAAACTTCAAATTTTCTAGGAACATATCTAGTATTAGGTCTATAACTAGTATTAGCATTAGATCTGCTTCTACAAACATTAGCAATATGTCTTGGTTTATGACAATTAAAACAAACAGGTTTGTAAGCTTTCTTACTGATAGGTTTCTGAACCTTAGGAGGTGTTTTACCTTCATGCATGTTGCTCTTGGTATCGGAAGGTTCTCCCTTCTCATATGTATTGTATCATAACCCAAACATATAACCTTTCATCCTCTGAAATTGGATCTGTTCATCTAGCATAGTAGAACTCTTGTTGAATTTTGCAAGCTTCTCATTAGCTTTTGCAAGCTCTTTAGTAAGATCTTCATTTTTCCTCATAAGAGTCTTTCTAAGAGACATTTTCATATCAAGATATCCTTTGATTTCTTCTTTCTCTTCTTTCTCCTCAAGTCAGTGTGCATATAGAATGCCATTTTCCTAATTTACCTTATAGATCTCATGATCTCTCTTTGATCTTGTCTTCAGCTGCCCTCCTAGCTTCAAGTTCTTGACTCATCCAGATTGTAAGGGCTTCAAGCTCTCTCCTCTAGTTAAGTTTCTCACCATTTAGTTTCTCCACTTCCTTGACCAATGCATCTGTGTTTGCTCCATCAAAAGAGCTACTTTCATTGATCTCCAACAATTGTTCGGTCAGTTCTTTCCTTTTAGCTAGTGATGTCTTATACTAGCCTCTTAGGGTTTCTATATCTTCCTTTATTTTTGCAAGTTCCTTAGCCATCTCTCGGTAACCCATTCCTTCCCCCATATTTGCCTTAGGATTAGAGATCCCTTCCAAGCAGTTAAGTCTTAAGGAAGTTAGGCTCTGATACCAATTCATGAACTTATAAGGCACTGAGAGGGGGGCATGAATCAATGCAAGTAAAAACAATACAAATTTGATTATCAATTGCACCAACTTAAAACTCAATAGGCATATAAGAAATAACACCAAGTATACAATCACCACATAAATAATAAACCACATGACACAAGAGTTTATATGTGGAAAACCCAAATGGGAAAAACCACAATGAGAGTTAGTACCCACAAAGATCCACTATTTGTAGTATAGATATCTAACCAGTTAAGGTCTACAACACCTGGTTAGGGGCACACCCTGTTAGGAGTGTCTAAGCCCAGTTAAGAGCTATACAATAAGGCATGTGAGGACCAGCCCTGTTAGGAGCTACCCAAGTTACTAGGATTTGCAAGCACAAGTTAATGTGTCACCTAGTTAGAGGATTTAATGACCAGACCTATTACGATCTGACTGCACCCTGTTAGGAGTGACCTTGTAAGAGGATTTTCTTGCTGTAGCTGTTAGGGAGACAACAAGTTCAAATGATCTAAGTATAACACCTTTAGTGTCTGATAAGATCTGCTTCAGAACATTACAACATCACATAAACTTCATCTCTCAACTCCTCTGATCACTACACTATCAGAAATATGAAATTCGCTAATGATCTTTCACACATTCAAGCTCATACTCATATATACCTTCATACCTCATCACACATCTTAAAAAAATTATTAGGTTGGCTAGAACCTTGAAACAATTACCTAGGTTCAATGTATGTAGACAATCTAATATTATACGCCTTCGTTATGTTGACCACCGACATAACAAATCCAATTCTATATCGTTTTACCAATTTGAGTGATTTTAATCACTACCGGTTAAGTCTCGGTCATAATACCTGCTCTGCCAATCAAATCTCGTTCATCCGATCAAATTTGTACATGCGATCATGAACATAACTTCATCTACCAGCCCTCATTGTTGCAGAAACACCGCATCATCTCATTCTTCATAAATTTCATGTTCCAGTTGTTGGAATATAATATTGTCTATCTTTTACTGGTTAAAGTCTTTGTATACACATAAAATTGGCTATGAGCGATTAAATAAATATTTTATATTTACTTAATAATTATTCTTGTATTAAATAGTTAATTTGAAAAGATTAATTTATTTAATTCATTTCATGTCCTTCTATTAATTAATTTAATTTAAACATTTTATTAATTAATTCATTTATCCTTTTCCTCTAAGCAATCAATTAAATATCTAATATTTAATGGTTATTCTACTATCCTATAGTCTCATTAATTAAATAATTTCTTAATTATTTAATCCCTTTTTGAACTCACCCTTCCATATCCACTTCATCTTTCCTTTCCCAACTCATCCATCATGTGGCTAAATTAATTCAACAAAATTAAAATAAATAAAACATTAATTAGCCACTTATCTCCAACTTCCAAAATAAATGAACTATTGTGTACGTACACATATTTCCTAACCTTCTTCTATGTTCTCTCTAACATCCCAATATCTTAGGAAGGACTTGATTCTACTTGTCCTCTCATGCCTAAATTGTCTCCAACCATCCCTAGATTCCCCCAGTCTACAACCCAGTCAAGGTGAGATGAGTGACACTTGTCTTCTCCTTCCCCCTTTCTCTCAACCTTCACCTTTTCTCACATCCATCCAAAATTGTAGATCTAGTCATGACCGTTGATCTCATACACATCATCTTATCCTCTCAAAAGTCTATAAAAGTAGGAGTTTGAGTTGAGAAAGAGTTAGTCTTCAAGTTAATAATTTGAGTAAACTTAAGCATCCGTGAGTTTTTATCTTGAAGAAATTTAGCAATTTAGCATTTCTCATTTAGATAATCATTTAGCTTTAAATCATTTGCATTGCATATCATAGTATCAGTTAACTATTAGTTATTAGTCCATTCTTCATATGCCATCTTGGAAGCTACCAATGCTTGTCTAAGAGAAAATCATCTGCAACCAGGAATAGTGGAGTTAGGATAGAATGAGACTTAAATCATGAAGGTAATAATATGGTTTTTATTTTAATATTCATTTCATGTAGTTTCATTAGTTGAGTTTGGATTTCCTGTAGTATTCCCTTTGTATTTTGTGAAACTAATATGTTGCAAGTAGTATTTTGATGATGAAATTCAAGTCGACACATTTTGGTGCCCATCGTGGGGCTGGAGCCTTGCATATATCTTTCTAATATCCTGTCTAGTTCTCGCAAACATAAGTTTAACATATTTGTAATCCAGATTCATGCCTGTGTGAATCTTGAAAACACATTCATTTAATAGATTAACGCTTTTGTCTCTTAGGTTAGCGCATTTGACATTTAGGTTAGCATTTTTGTCTGCAAATCAATGCATTTAATCCTCATATTAGTGCTTTTGTCTCACAGGTCAACGCATGTGTCATTTAGGTTATCACTTTTGTTTGTGAATTCTTGCATTTAGTCCATAGAGAAATGCTTTCGTATCCCAGGTTCATGCTTTTGTCCCCTAGGTTAGTACTTTTGAGGTGGAAGATAGTGCATTTGCTAGGATAGCGCTTTTATTCAGAGCTAAGAAACTTTTTCTGCAAGTTCGAATGTCCAAAAACTAAAAATTTCAAACTACTAACATATCTATGTGTAGGATTATTTTAAAGAAAATTTCATGCATTTTCTCACATAGTTAATTAGGAGTTTTATTTTGGAAAGTAACACATCATATCTTGCTCATTTATCTTAACTAAGGGGACAAATTGACAACATGCAGCTTGTATTTTGAGTGACTTCTTTAAAGTAGTTGCACATAGATTATGGATGGCTAAAATAAACTTGTGTTTTCCATGCTTGATGAAGTAGTAGGTAAGTATTCTCTCACCCTCATACGGTGATCAAAATACTAGACCTGCTTTCTTTTATGTGTAACCTTTAGAGGGCCTACCTTCCCAAGCTGACTTGAGGGGGCCAGTGAGAGGGGAATGACCCAAGTGGAAATGAGATAATACTGAGTCCTTCTGATCCTCTCTAAATTAATCATGTTTATGATGAAAGTCACAAACAACATGTGTTGATAAGTTCATACTGACACTATGTTTCCCCATAAACCCTATGGAGCGTAACCTCTATAGTCTAGGAACCTTCTATATTTACAAAGCTGAAAGTGTTGCATGTATGACCACATGACTGGAAGCCTTTACTAAAAACCACTTGTACTAGTTGCCAAAATCCTTCTAATTGTTGGCACAAGAGGTCAGACCTCTAAAGCGGCTCACACACATACGGTTATAGTAGAGATATAATGTTTGCCATGGGGAGTTTTCATGGAAACTGGTTCTTGGCTGCCCCAAAGAAGTGAGTGTCGAGGGTGGAGCCAGTGGGGTCAAGTATCTAAATATCTGCTCTGAATAGCGTAGCCTCAGGGGAAACCCCATGTGAGATTCAACAATTATTGTCTTAGTCTGGCATAGGATTCGTGCTTGTTTGTGCATTTTGTTTTTCAAACATTGTGTATTCTATGTCTATAACATCTTCAGAATGGTCAAAAATTGAAGAAAATCATCATCTAAAAATAAGCAAAAATCTAACAACTTGCTGGAAAATTTGAAAAATACTTGTATCATAGTCAGAACAATGCTTTGAAGGAACATAACCGTGCATTTATTATGCAAAACAATGCATTTGAACAGTAGTACAACACTTTTGTGTCATATGTTCATGCATTTGATCAGTGGATTAATGCATTTAAACATAAAACCATGCTTTAATAACAAAGTTTTCTTCTTTTAGTGTCATAGAGAAGCACTTTCAAGCAATAAAGTAGCACATTTTTCCCATAAGTTAGCGCTTTTGACCAAAAAGTTAGCACAAATGCTTTCTCACATCTAAGATAGAGCATATCAAACCAAATTTCAAAGTCAGTATCAAAAACACTTCTTGAGTGGAGTTTTGTCTTTAAAACTATCGCAGATCTTCAAACTAGTTTGATAATTGGGTTACTAATCCAACAGGCTATTTCTAAGAAGTTTCCATAAGCATAAAAAATTCAACAAGCTAGTGATTCAACCATCTTGAGTGCAAAAATCAACATCATTATTAGTTTCTCATCAAGATATATCAAATCCTCTATCATGAAACTTGATCAATCCACCTTTTGTTCATTATCTTGGATATATCATTCCAATTTTGAACCTAGGTTATATCAAAAATCAAAATTGCACTCACACTGGAATCAAGCAAACTTGTAAACTATCATATGCTTATATGAATTTTAAATATCACCTTAAGAAAATAAAACCCAGTTATAAAGCTACTCAGAAGAGGATAAGATTCTTGTATATCAATCACAAGATCTTGTTAAAACATAGGACATTCCTACACGTTTTCATCACTATTTACATGGCTGTGAGACATAATTTGATAGAGAAATTTTGCAAGGACATGCTTTTCAACAAAGAGATGCTTTATCACAATGAACCAACAATAGTGGTAAAATCAACAAAGCCTACCTTCCTAAACCAATAATCACCTATTGAGTTGTTTTTAGAAGGTCAAAACTTGGGAAATTTTTTGAAGCAATCACATGCCAGTTTGGACTAGAGCTCAATACGAGCAATTAAGAAAACAACAAAAACAAATGGAAGAAGATAATTCAATATTTCAAACTTTTGAGTATATGGTTGTTGATGAAGAAGCAGTCAATAACACCATTAGAGACCTTGAGCAAGATTTAAAATTTGATAGACTAATGGAAAAGTTATTAGCAAAGCAAAAAGAAAAAAATCTTTTAATGGCAAAATTAGGAGCTAAATTGCCACAAGACTTTAACGTAGAAGGCTTGAAACAAGATGCAGAGACGAGTAATAATCAAAACATAGATGATCCAAATAACAAGGATATAAATAAAGAAAGCCATGAGGAAACAAGGGGATATAAAACAAGGAAAGATCATGATGATACAAGAAGAGAGCGTAGTGATAGAAGGACTTATGAAGATACAAGGAGAATCCGTATGGATAATCCCTTGTTAAATCTCACTCAACAGATGCAAACCTTACAACAACAAATACAAAATATGCAAAATGGAATGAGTTCCAAGAAGTATTCATTGGAAGGTATCTTCCTATATTCTTTTGACAAAAGTTTAAATATGACACCATTCCCACAACATTGCAAAATCCCTAAATATGATAAATACGATGGGAGATCTGATCCTCAAGATCACATTAGGAAATTTTGTACTATGAGTATGGAATTTGCACATGATGAAACTTACTTGATGCATCTATTCCCTAGGATTTTAAATAGACAATCGATGGGATGGTTCTCAAGACTACCATTTGGAATCAAATCTTTTGAAAAACTTGTGAATAGATTTATTTCGCAATACTCCTACACTGTAAGAAATGGGATAACAATGTTGGATGTATGCAATGTTAATCAAAAGAATGGTGAATCTTTCATGATCTTCTTATAGTGATGGAAACAAATGTTTAATAGGTATCTAAGAGATGTACCTAGTCAAGAGAAAATGGACATATTCATTGACAGCCTTATTGGTGAAATGAGTTACCATCTAAAAATACAATGTCCTCTTTCTTTTGCCAAGATGATTGAAAATGGCCTAAAAATAGAGGACAAAATGGTAAAGAAAGGAGAGCTAAAGCTTTACAATAGTTCTTACAATAACAATCGCAACAACAACAACAATAACAATGACAAACCTAAATTGTGGTCAAAGAATAGGAATGTCATCAATGGAGGAAATGACGACAATAATGCTACGGAAAAGCAACCAATCTTTAATCTATCAAGTCAAATCGCAAACAATAACAATCAAGAGAACAGTAAACCCAATTCCTTCTTCTCCAATCCTCAGAAGAAATTCACAAACATTGGAGAACCCTTAGAATCAACTTTGAAAACTCTTCTTGTGAATAAACTAATTACTTTACTAGAAGCAAGAAATTATGAACCACAAGTCAAACCTAATTGGTGGAGCGATAATATTTTTTGCAATTACCATCAAAATAAAGGACACTAAACTAATGATTGTCAAAGATTGAAGCACCTTATCCAAGATTTAATAGATAATGGAACTATCATAGTGGATAGTCATAAGATGAACGAATCACAGCTAGCCTTCAAAACTCCACTTCCAAATTATGAAAAAGGTGAACAATCTAAATTAAAAGATGACAAAGGAAATGTAGTATGATGATGTGATAAATGTCATCATTGTTAAAGATAACACACCTCCAGAACCAATCAACGTCATTACAAGAAGCAAAGCGAAGGTTACATTTTTTAGTATAAGAAATGAATCAACATCCACTTCATGACAATATAACTTAGTGGAACAATTGCAAATAATACCCACTCAAATGTCAATTTTAGAGCTCCTCAAAGTTTCACCTATGCATTAGGAAATTTTAGAAAAAACTCTAACAAAAACAATAGTTTCAAAAGGCCTGGATGTAGATCAATTCCAAAACATGGTGGGACACCTTATAGCCCCTCATTGCTTATCATTTTCTAAAAATGATGATGCATCCTTGCAACATCCTCACAATGCTCCCTTACATAATGAAGTCACCATTCACAAAACTTGTGTCAAACATGTAATCATAGATGGTGGAGATGGCTTAAACATTTGTGAATTAAGTTTAATAAAGGCTTTGGGATATTCAACAAATGTAGTAGATCCAAAGAAGAAAGTAACCATTAAGGCTTATGATGAAGAAGAACGTTCTTCTAAAGGAACTATGGTGTTACCAATCAAAATAGGACCTGTGGAAAGGAATACATTATGCTAGGTTTTAGATTTGAATCTATATTATAACATTCTTTTGGGAAGACCATGGATTCACAGCATGCAAGTAGTTCCTTCTACATATCACCAATGTGTAAAGTTTCATCATAAGGGACAAGAAGTCACTATAATTGCAGACCCTAGTCAATATTGCAATAATCTAAAGCCAACACAAGGTACAAAAGTTCCACATAACAAAGAATCAATCTATCCCACCAAAGAAATTCAAGAAAAATTATGGGAAACCTTTGGAAAAAATCTCAAATTAATTGATGAAGGAATGGGAAAATATTCTTTACGTAGCTTGCCACTTTCACCTAAATCATATGGAAAGCCTACAAATGTCCAACCACGGATCTTAGAGAAATTAGTAGAAATGTTTGATGGAGAATTTGTTAGAGATGGAACACTTGCTGAAGAAACTAAAGATAAGGACATTCTTGGTTGGTTGTACAAAGATGAAAATGAAACTATAGAAACAGCTGCAGAAGTCAATATTCCCATAGAGCAATATGGCAATGGTTATAAGATCATGGAAAAAATGGAATATGAAGGAAAAGGACCAATTGGTAAGCAACAAGAATGTATTTCAAAACCTATTTGTCCTCACTCACAATCCAAAAAAGATAAATCAGGATTTGGATATCCAAAATCAAATCAAAACCAACATAATTATCAACAACCAAAGTGGAGAAAGAAAGCAGTCCCTACAGAAGAACCATGGCAAGAAAAGCTACACCAAGCACCTGGAATAGTAGTCAATAAACAAGAATAATATGAGAAACAACAAGAAGAAATTGCAATCAAAAGAGAAGAAGAATCTTGCACACAAGTTCAAGGAATACAAACAAGTGTTGAATCTGAGCAAGATATTCCAAAAGCGGTGAAAGAAGAGATGGCCAAGATCAGAGAACTATTTGCACCATACAATATTCCTGTATGGTATAGTGGTGTAATCCTAGACAATGGTTCAAAGATAGAGTCAAATGAATATGAATGGGGTTCATATTTATCATCTAGTGTATCAAGTGAAGAAAAGAATGAAGAACAAGCAACTATTACAAATGAAGACTTGTCTTTCACAAAACAAACGATAGAGTTAGAAAGAAGACATGAAGAACTCATAATTTAGAGGAAAGAGGCATGTATAGGAAAACAAAAGAAAGAAGATGAAAAAGAACAAGAAGTAACACCACAAGAAACACAAACAGTTATTGATCAAGTATAAGGAAATATCATATTTCTATCAAATGATGAGCAAGACGTACCAAGGTATGGAAGAACCATGGAAGAACTAATAGATAGTCAAGCAGGATTGACTATTAGTCTAGAAGAAGCTATGTTCGAGAGAAGACAAAAGATAGCAAAAGAATCCTCTTTGTCATGTACACAAGTATGTCAACTTCAAAATAAAAATGAATCTATTGAAATTAATCAAGAAGGAACTTGCAGTATTAAGGATGTATGTGTTGATATAATCCATTCATTTGAGGGAAAAACGTCAGATGAAGAGTCACTTGATTGTGAACCACAAAATACCAATACTGATTTTGTTAGAACTGATTGGAGAACACTTGGGAGAGAGTATCCTCAAGAGCATTCTATCTATGATATTACCTACTCTATGTCAAATTATGACTATTATGTCATAAACCTTGAAGCACCTAATAATGATGATGACTATGACTTACCCCTTCTTCATCCAGAACTAATTGATTGGGATAACCTAGAAAATTGGATGTCTTTTCCAATGACCATAACCTAGCTGTATATCTTAATGTTGTCAAACCCATAACACCTAAGATATCTTCCATCACAGAATCAATTAACATTTCTTACACTCAGGAGAATGCCAAACTTTCCAGTCACAAAATTGAAATAAAACAAGGAAAAAGACCTAGTGTTGAAAACCATTTCATAGAAACACTAGATCAATCAAGAAAAAAAATAAAGGACGTATTTGATGGTGAAAACCTCTTTGAGGTGCCACAAGATGGAAAATTTGGCATCCTCCCTACATATTTTTAGGAGATATCTGCTATTCTAATAGAGCCAACAAAAGCAATAAACATTGTCACACCAAAGGATCCCAAGATACTTCATCCTGTTGTATCATTATTAGATGAAGAGAAGAAAGAATACATAGAATTCTTCAGACAAAGATAGGTAAATTTTTCTTGGTCCTATGCAGACATGCCAGGACTTGATCAAAATCTTATCATGCATCATCTCAATATGGATCTAAAAGAAAAATCAGTTAAACAAAACCTAAGGAAGATGCATCCACACATCGCTCTCCTTGTAAAAGTTGAGCTAAAGAAACTATTGGATGTTGATTTGATAAGACTTGTTGCCTATCCAGAATGGGTTTCAAGCATTATGCCAGTGTCAAAACTAGATAAAAGCATAAGTGTGCACTGATTTTAGATATTTGAACAAGGCATGTCCCAAAGATGATTTCCCACTACCCAATATTAATATATTTGTGAACTTATCAGAAAGACATGAGATGTTTTCATTAATGGATGGATTCTCAAGATACAATCAAATAAGAACTTCCCCTAAAGATCAAGAAAAGACATCATTCACCTGTGCATGGGGTACTTACTGTTGGAATGTTATGCCATTCAAGCTTAAGAATGCAGGAGCAACTTATCAAAGAGCCATGACAACAATTTTCCATGATATGATGCATACATTTATGGAAGATTATGTAGATGATATACTTGCAAAATTTCATACAAGGAAAGAACATTTCAACATCTTGGGCAAGATCTTTGATAGGCTTGAATAATATCAGTTAAGATTGAATCCAAAAAAATGTGCATTTGGAGTAACCTCTGGAAAACTTCTTGGGTACATTATATCAGCTCATGGAATTGAAGTAGATCCAGAAAAGGTCAAAGCTATCATGGAAATGGATTTGCCTAGGAACATAAGTCAATTGTGTTCTTTACAAGGAAGATTGAAATCAATCAGAAGATTTATCTCTCAATTAGAAGATAGATGTCATCCATTCACTCATATTTTACATAAGAATGCTCCATTCAAATGGGATCATAAGTGTGAAGAAGCTTTTATACAAATCAAAGAATATCTAATGAATCCTCAAGTACTTGTATCACAAATCAAAGGGAAACCATTGTTACTTTATATCTCAGTGAAAAATGTATCATTATGATCTCTTTTAACACAACATGATGAAGAAGGTAAAGAAAGAATAGTCTTTTACATCAGTAGAACACTTTTAGGCTATGAATTGAACTATACATCAGTAGAGAAGACATGCCTAGCAGTTGTATTTGCAACTCAGAAACTGTAACAATATATGCTAACTCATCCTATGAAACTAATAGCAAAAATAGATCCACTAAAGTATTTGTTGAACAAGTCAACTTTGATAGGCAGACTAGCAAAATTGGTTATGGTACTAAGTGAGTTTGATATAGAATATGTTGATTGAAAAGCTAGCAAAGGACAGGTCATTGTTGAACAATTAGTTGAAGCACCCTTAAAAGATGACAAACCATTGTACATTGAATTTCCTGATGTAGACATTCTGACAATAAGTACAAAATTTTGGGAGTTGTAATTTGATGGTTCCTATACACAATATGGATGAGGTGTGCAAATTTTTTTTATCACCCCTCAGAGACACACAATTCCAAAATCATATAGACTATAGTTTCCATGCACAAACAATACTGCAAAATATGAAGCATTGACTATTGGCCTCAAAATGGCTATTGAATGAAACATTAAGGAATTACATGTTTATGGTGATTCACATCTTATAATCAACCAAATAAATGATGATTATCAAACTAAGGATGACAAGCTCATGCCCTCCAAATAGTTGATAGAAGAGTTTAAAGAAAACTTTGAAGAAGTATCATTCACTCGGATCCCAATAAATGAGAATAAAGTAGCAGATGCAATGGCTACAATAGAATCTCTCTTACAAAATCAAGAGAATCAACAATGTTAGGAATTCTTGGTGGAAGATATCTTGAAACCTACCATTGAATCCCAACATACCCACATGATTTGCCATATATTTGAAATTGATCAATCCTTATACGACCAAACTTATTAATACTTGAAAGAGAATATCCTTCCTCCCGACCTATCTCACTTTCAGAGAAGAAATTTTATTCGTTAGTCATCCCGCTATACTATTATTATTGATACTTTATATAGGTGAGGTCTAGATAGAACTTTATTGATATGTCTCGAACAAGAAGAATCTAAGAAAGTTCTTAATGAAGTTCGAGTAGGTCTTTGTGGCATGCACTCAAGTGGATTAACACTGGCTAAGAAACTTCTTCGTATGGGTTACTATTGTCCTACTATGGAGAGAGATTCATTCACATATGCTAATAAATGAAAACAATACTAGATCCATGGGAATCTCATCCATGCACCAGCACAAGAATTGCATCCTATGGTAGGATCATGGCCATTTTCCCAATGGGGCATTGATTTGGTAGATAAGATAAATCCTTCATCCTCTAATGGACATAAGTTCATTTTGACTACTACTGAGTATTTCACTAAATAGATTGAAGCAATACCTTTGACGAAAGTGACAGGAAAACAAAAAATCAATATTCATCTTGAATTATATAATCTGTCACTATGGAGTCCCCATGACCATTATCACTGATAATGGACAACCATTTAAAAGTCAAGATGTGAAGGAACTATGTGAGTGATTCCATATCCAACATAGGTTTTCTACACCATATTATTCATAGGGAAATGGTCAAGCTAAGGTATCAAACAAGACTCTTGAAAATCCTGAAGAAAATAGTCAATGAAGTTGGTAAAGACTGGCACATTTAGTTAAATCCTACTCTTTAGGCATACTAAACCAACATCCACACACCAACGGGGGCAACTCCATATTTCTTAGTCTATGGATCAAAATCTATATTACTAGTAGAAGTAGAGATACCTTCTCTATGAGTTTCCTTGAAAGGTCTTATACCAGAAGAAGAACAATGAGTCTCTAGACTTCAAGAACCTGAGTTGATTCAGGAACGTCACCAAAATGCAATAGATCATTTGAAGGCATATCAACAGAGAATGGAAAGAAGTTATAATTACATAGTCAAGCCATGCATTTTTCAGATTGGAGATATATTTCTAAGTGAGAATACGAGAAATCAACAAGACCGAGAAAAGAAGGGTAAATTTGAACCAAATTGGTTAGGTCCTTTTGTCATAGTAGCATCATATGACTTAGGAGCATACAAGTTATCTACCCTTGAAGGTGATTGGTTTGATGAACCTATCAATTCCATCCATCTCAAGAAATTCTATGCTTGAGATATAAAGTCTTGAAAAAATCAGTAAAAAGCATATAAAGTCCTGAAGAAATCAGTAAAAATCAGAAAAGCAAAAAATCCCTAAAAAGCATAAAACAGTGAAAACAAAAGAAAAAATGCAATAAATTTAGATAGTGAAAACCTGGTAAACAGGTGCTATCTAAAAAAGTGATTTCTTCCATCTATGAGATCACTTTGCACACCTATCCACTCCATCCTATCACATCTATCATTTTCATCTATCTTAGCCTATCCATTTCATCTTTTGTATTCATTTCTTTGAACCATTTATCAGGAAATATGCAGCTTACCAGTAGTTATCAATCTTTGACATACTTGTCGTAGTGACTGTCTTAGATTTTATTAGAATCAATCATATCTGCATTATATCCTGCCATGGTTTGGATCTTGGTCAATTCATACATCCATAATAAAGTTTTGTTTCCCCTGGGGAAAAAATACTAAATCCTTTTGCTAAGGTGATTTTTTAAATCTTTGAAAATCCAAAACATTAAGAAAACTTAGAAAAACAAAAAATACTTAGGGTTTTGAAATAGATAACGAGCAACAAAGCAGCAAAGATCAAGACATTTTTAACAACTGAATCGTGAAACTCTAGATACAAATATTCAACCAACAAGTTATAAAAGATTATCAAGGATTATTGATCAAGATGACTATATCAGTTAATGACCATGAGAACATGTGAATGACATACAAGATTCAGTGTTTATATCTTGATTTTATTGCTAATAATGCACTCTATGCGACTCAAGGATTTCCATGACTAGAGAAGCTATGATGGGGCATGATTATCTTCTTTGTTTGATGTTTGTGGTTTATCTCTTATTAAGGTATGTACTTGTCTAAGGATATGATTTGAAAAATATCAAGGAGGACGTTCCGAGTCATGCATGAAAGGGGATAATCCTTGTTTGTTCTGCATGAAATACTCAGGTCAACTTGATTCATTATATCAGGTTTCTCGTATAAACTTTCTATATCAAAATCCATGTAAGAAATACTCAGGTCATCTTGAATCAATACATCAAGTTGCTTGTATTTTCTTACAACATTTTAAAGCTCAATGATGAAATCAAACACTGTTATGAGACAACATATGAAGAATGGAAGTATGATTTTATTTAGATCATTTTAGATTATCTCATTAATTCATCAGCATTATAAGCATTTCATTCCATTTAGAGATCAATGGTCATAAATAAAAATTGAGTATACTTGGACAAACAAAAACAATTTTCATTTGATCATTGTAGGTTCATTCATCTTTGGAATCACTTAAATTATTCATTCATTTAATTTAGTTGCATTTCAATCATTGCATTAGTTTGCATTCCATTAAGTGCATTTCATAATCATGTAGTATATCATCATTATTATTTGCATTAGGATCATTATCATTGTAGTTCTTAAAGTCATTTAATTGCATCTTTGCACTTAGATTTATCAATCATTATAAGCATTACATATAAGCATAAAAAATATTCCATGTAGAT
The DNA here is from genome assembly GCF_030272615.1 of Cryptomeria japonica. Lineage (NCBI taxonomy): Eukaryota > Viridiplantae > Streptophyta > Pinopsida > Cupressales > Cupressaceae > Cryptomeria > Cryptomeria japonica. Next base: position 470,627,988 of record NC_081411.1, on the reverse strand, counting down.
AATTTGCATAAACATTAAAAAATAACAAATAAATAAATAAATCAACATTCATTTTCATTCTCATATAGATCAATGCATTTGAATCATTTAAGTAAAGCATATCATTTGAGTTCGTAATCATTCTCATTATAACCCATGATCATCAAAATCAAAAATCAAATGCATTTTCATTTCATAATCACTGCATCATATAGATCGGTATCATCATTGCATCATCATATAGATAATCATCATCATGAAAATAAAGGAAAGAAAAGATCACTGTAACATCATCCATGTAATCAATGCATATAGATCATCATCATATAGAGTAACATGCATAATAAACCAAAGATCATCATATAGAGTCCATGTCTACATATAGATCATCATAAAACAATAAAAAGTCCAAGTATACAATGATATCAGATCAATAAGAAAATACAAGTGCCTCATCAATATAAATGAAGTCAAGGTTGTCCTATGCCACTACCACCTAACTTTGTCCATCTTTGTGGCTATGGGTCAGAAGATCCTCTAGATGGCTATCCCCCAAATCACCACTCCTCTGAGGAGGTCCCATGACTCCACCCCTGCTAGTATCCATCCTCACAGTAGTATGATAGCTACCTACCCTCTGGCTCTCTACGACAAAATCCTCATATAATCGTCACCAGTGTGTTGTCTCCTTCTTGACCTGAAATAGTGCTCTAATGGTATCTGTAGACACCCAAAAATGGTCAACGATTGTGAAGTCATACTTCAACGTTTGCGCATTGCCTCATCTTAGGTTTTTGCGTTGCATTAACATTTCTCCTATGTCACGCACTTGATTTTTATCATTTTGCGAACATCGAGTCATTCTTCTATATTCTTCAATCATCTCGTCCTCGAATTTGGTCTTGTCGACAACACTATCCAGTCATGATTTTGATCTATTTTATCTTGTTGCATCAATGTCCATATCCTAATTAGGGTTTTTTCCTCTTTTCAAGTCTTGTTATCATGCGATCAATTTGTCATCGATCGTGGTCATTATCAATCTTGTCGTCTTGCAATCTATTTTGTCATCGATTCTTGTCTTCTTGTCGATTTTGTCATTTTGCGATCATGTCGTTATCGATCATTGTCTATCTCAATTATGTCAATTTGGATCAATTTGTCATTGTTCCTCGTCGATTGGCACATTCAATCAAATCATTTATCACATTGGTCATTTATCAATCCAAAATCAAATCAAATTAAGTCAATTATCTTTCAAGACCTAATTCGTCTTTCAGGGTTTTGTGATTTAATCGTTTAACCTTGTGCGTCATTTCTTCCTCTAGGATTGAATAATTTATTTATTTATCCTAGGTCTTGGCTAATTAATTATTCCTCTCTTTATGAATTAATTAATAAATGAAAAAATTATTAATTAATTTCCTAATCTTTCATTAATTATTCCTCTTATCATAAATTAATTAATAAATGAAAAATTATTAATTAATTTATCTAATTTTCCTTATTTTTCATTCCCTCTTTGTGAATTAATTGATAAATGAGAAATTATTAATTAATTCACTAAGCTCCTATTTTCCTCATTTCTAATTTTTCGAATTTTCATTAATTTCATTAATTTCCTAATTTCTAATTTCCACCTATTTTCTAATTTCCTATTTAATTTCCACCTAATTAATTTGCCTTTAGAGCTCCCTATTTTTGTGCTTCATGCGTCATACTCTTGGCATAGCAAGATGTCATAAGGTTCTAGTCCTCTAAGCTTTGCATTGGCAATATGTCATAATTCATGACATAGAAGGTGTCATAACCTTCTTCTTTCCACTCAATTGTGCCATTTTTGAAATTAATTGCTTCCAATATCCATTTCATGCTAATTTGTTCATTTCTCCAATTTCTCTTTAAATTGGATGAATTTCTTCAATCAAATCCCTTAATAACCTTGAATCCGAATTTCTATCAAATTACCGAACTTATGCTTCTAGTACTCTTGAGCATTTTTCATCAATCTTGCTTTCAATTGTGTGTGCACTTGTAGGTGAGATCCACAAATCCATTGAAGAGGAAAGAACAACAATGGAGCCGCATGGAAGAAGCATCCAAATTGTTATATGGTTTGCATGATATTTTCTTTTAGATGCTTTGTTTTTATGCCTCTATTGAATGTGCTTTGGAATTAGGTTCATTTCAATGAGTATTCTTATGATTGAGTTATAATGTCTAGTGTTTTGATTGATCTACTTGTTTTGATGATTCCTAATCTTCTACGCTACATTAATTGGTGAACCCGATGTGAAATACTAACCTTCTAACCCCTCTACTATGTTTTGGAGTGTTTCTAAGTTGATTTGCAAGTCAAAAACCCAAAAACAGGGCCGTGCAGGGTATTCTGGAGACTTCTGCGCTTGTGTGAAGCATCTTGCGCCTGTGTTGAAGAATCTTGCGCTTGTGTCAAGACATTCTGTGCTTGTGTCAGACATCTTGCGCCTGTGTCCTAACTTCTGTGCCTGTGTCAAGTCCAGAACAGAGGTAAAAAATGCAGTTTTTACTTGAAATCTTTGGTGTTTTTGCATTCTATTTTCTGTACTTTGGATTTTGGTACTAATTATTTGTGCAGGATCTTGGCATATGCATGACAAAGACTAAAAATCAAACTACTAACATGTGTTATGCAGATTCGATGGTCAAAGACAACAAATCAAACTTCTGACATGTGTTTTGCAGGTTGCCTTGGAGAAACAACCAAATTGTGTGTTTGAGTTTTTTAATTAGGCACTTAGTGATTTATAAATAGGTGGGAATGAACCTTTGTTTGCTTTGTTTGTTAAGTATGACATTGGAGTAGGAGAGTATGCTCTCATCCTTCATAGGGTGATCAGAAATCCAGATCTTCGATACCATGCTTGAGTTGTTGATTGTTTGTCTCCATTAGAGGGCCTGCCTTCCCGACCACTTTGCTTTAGCAAGCGAGTGATAATCGTGAGAAGGGGATGACCCAAAGTGAGTATGGCTAGAATTCCTTGGCATTCTAACTCACTATAAACAAATACCTGATGAGCGAAAGCTTTGAAGGAAGTGTTACGTGGAAATTGCAGTTACTTGGGAAGTGATGCCCCTTGAAACTCTTTCTCATATCAACATCTAAGTAGGGCCTCTTGGTCTAAATCGTGCTTGCGTGACTACATTTGTTTGGTATCTTGATGGGCTTAATGTCTCAATCATGCTTGCATGACATCAAGGAGTAATGCTTAACAGAAATCCTTACTACATACCTTGTTTTTAGAGGCCAAAAACCCTTCTAGTTGCTTGAGAAGGACAAATTCGGATACTTGGAAGAGATACTAAGTTTGCCATGGGGAGATTCCATGGGGACTGATGCTTGGCTGCCCTGAGAAGTGAGTGCCGTGGAGGGGAGCCCGTGGGGTCAAGCATCTATGTATTCTCCTTGAATCTCATAATGAGTCTACCTCTCAAGTACCTAATGTCTTTGCCTACCATAAGAAATGTGGAAATGAGCATGATTGTCTTGAGTCTAAGTTGTAACATCTTGTATTCTTTGATTGTCAAAAGTTGAATTTTATCTCATTTCAAGAACAAGGCAAATTGATTCAAAACAAGATTAAACACAAGAGACATTCATCCAACAAAAATTCAACAAGATTCAAAGATCATCTTCCTAAAACATGGTTGTCAAACATTTGTTCAAAAACTTGTCTCAACACTTATGTCACTTACATTTAGGTTCATCCTAGGTTGCATTTAGCAAAGTCATTGTTAAGTATCAAGGTCAGGTTTCATCTAAGTCATACTTCTTTTGCATATCAATAAGAGTCATTCATTTGCATATGTCCTCTTGCATAAGAGTAATATTATTTCATAGTTAAACCTTAGGTTTCATCTTAGGTTGACATTGTCATACATTGGCATTTGCATATCCCAAGTCTCTTCATTAAGCCTAAGTCATTGTCATATCATATTAAGATCATTTGCATATTGATTGTCCCTTAGCATATAGTGTCAAACATAGGTCTTGTCATACTTGAGTAATCCAAATCTTTGATAAACCCTAAGTCATTGTTAAGAAGTCTAGACCTTATCAAACTTTTGTCCTTTTGTCATCAATATCATTTCGTCAAACCTAGCTTAGTATCCAAGCATATAGGGGAGACATTGTCATCTTGTCCTTTGTCATTTAAGTCCTTTTGTCCTTTGAGGTCTAGACATCATTTCAATTTCCTAAGGGTCCATCTCTTAGATTTGCATTTCAAAAGTTTGTCAAAATCTTTTAAAACAACCAAAAACATAGATTGCATTTTCGTCTATTTTAGTTTGCATTTAGTTGCATTTCATACATTATCCTTGAAAAATTCCAAAAAAAATATTGCATTTGCATAAGTGACATGTCTATTGAAACAAGATTCCAAGAACCAATGATGAAACAAAGTTTGACATATCAACCGACAATGCAATCAAATTTTAATCCAAGGCAATCACAATTATATCCAACCCAACAACAAGACAATATCAATCAAACTTATCATGATGAAACAAGTCTCCAAATACAAAAACTAGAGGAGAAACTAGCTCAAGAAAAGGAGATATTGGAGCAAAAAGTGAAAAACAGTGAGAAGATTAGATCACAAATGTCCAAAATGTTTCAAAAATTTCCAGGTCAAAATCCAAATATTGAGCCAATTGATGTAAGATCTCTTCTTGAACGATCAGACATACCAGCTCTCCTCTCACAAATAGAGATGATGAAACAATTACAAAAAAGGAGACAACATCAATTTCAACATTATGTGCCTCCACAACAAGAACAAGGTGTTTACTATCAATCAAATTTTCAACCATCACAACCAATGGTCCAACATATGCAACCAACACAACCAATGGTCCAACATATGCAACCAACACAACCAATGGTCCAATTTCAACAATATGTCCAACCCACTATACAATGTCAACAAATAGTCCAACCGATGGTGGAATATCAACAAGTTCAAGTTCAATCAACATATCAATGTCAACAACCGCAACCAAACATTCAAAAACAAAGGTTGCAACACACACCAAGCCAAGTTTCAAACATGTCAAACCAATTTGATCAACATTTAGTTCGAAATCAAAACATGACATCAAATAAAAAACAAGTTCAAATTCCAAGTCCAACTATGTCAAAACCTCGAAAGAAAGGTGGCCTTATTGCAATGCTCTTAAGGAAATGACCAAGTGAATTCTTTGAAGAAGATAAAGGTAATACACTTATGTCTAGCAATGCCTCATCCCCTCGCAAGCAAATTGACTCTCCAGTGGCATCTATCCCTACACCTTTAAAAGTTTCACAAGAACCTTCCATATTGTCCTCATCAAACAATACACCCAAGGATGCAATTATCCAAGAGCTATCCATAATTGATTGCCATGATAATCCAATTCATGATGCACATCCTTGTCATGTTTCAGAAATACAAGACCCAATGCCACCATGCACTTTATTGCCATTACCTGTTTCAGAGGACCCCATTCCAAGTCCCTCTTCCTCATATTTAAGCATTGATTCCTTGCTAAAATCCATCACAAATGTTCAAAGTGCATTTCCTTCATCCCAAAACATTGATCCCTTGTCAGAATCCCCCGTGCATATTCAAAGTCCAACCCCATGTCAAGAGGATAACTTAGAGTGCGAAGAAATGAGTCCTAAAGAAAATCCAGATCAAGATCCTGAAACCTTATCATCCCATCCAATTGTTGACCAGGATTCCATGTTCCCAGACACTCATGATGATTCCCCTATTCTTGTCCATCCTATCCAAAGTCCTATTGACACTCCATTCCCCGGGCAAGATCAAGATATCACAGTTCATCCAATCCCAAATGATCCCCTTCCATTTCATGAAAACAATGTCCTTTCAAATCCCATTGACACTCCATTCCCCGAGCAAGATCAAGATATCCTTTCCATCCTTTCCGATGATCCCATTGAAAGTCAAGAGAAAAACACCTTTGAAGGGGATTCCAATGATCTTCCTCCTTGTCAAGATCAAATTATTCCTTTAAATCCTCCACAAGATCCTTTTGTTCCTCCATCTCCTTCTCCTAATGCTCCATATACACTCCAAGATCACATTTCTTGTGATGATCCCATTATTTCTCCCATTCCATCTCTTGAAGAGCCTCTCATTGAACCATGTCCACTACACAATCCTAGTCCCCCTCATGATCCTGATACCCCTCATGATTCTAACGTGTCAGTGCGAGATGTTCATGAATCCTCAACATGCATAATGGGTTCTTCCACTTTGGTGCAATCTGATCCACTTCAAGATCTAATTATTTCTCTCATATCACATCCACCTCATAATGAACTCGCATCTTCTTCCCAAAGAAAAGAGTATCCTACAAGTCAAGATATTCATAAAGGCAAAGGAGTAGACCTTCACAAGCAAGAACCCCTTCATATCAAAGAGTATACTAATGGTCATGGCTATAGAGCTCACACTCAAGGCGTTGGTATTCCTTCAAAGTCAAAATCCAAATGTCCACCTTCCCCATCATCGCTTCCATCCATTCTAGGTCCCTATATCCCTCCATCTCCTATGCAACATCAACAAAGGCACACATCTTGGAGAACCTTCCATCCATCCCACAGGCCTCCATATCATTCCCATCCACACCAACATTCATTTCCTCCTCCAAGCAATTTGGATGCCAAGTATAAGCATCATACGTCTAGTAATCCACATGTATTCAAGGATCAACATGTCCAATATAATCGACATGTCAAAACAAAGAACAATATGATCTATAAAGAAAAAGAAATATCCAAAAGGCCACAAAGGCCCACTGAGAAAAATAAAGCAAAGTCAAAATATATATGGGTTCCTAAATCCCTTGTGCAAGCAATGCACTCCAAGGAACCACAAAAGCATGAAACATCAAAAACCATGTGGATCCCTAAGAAGCTCCTTGAAGCACAAAAGCCTAAAGAAACATCTAAATTGGCATCCAAAATTGCTATTCCTCCATCCAAACCTTCCAAGTCTATTCCTCCATCCTTTTTGGGCCCTTATGTCCCAAAATCCATAGCCTTTCCTTCGTCAAAATCTCAATATCCAAAATACATCTTTCCTCCATCCATCCATCACCCCTCAAGGTGTGTGCCAATGTTGATCTTGCCTTCATTTCCATCCACTCAAGCATAGTTCTTCCAATATCCTATCCATTATCCAATGCATATTTTTCATCCTTCGATCCCTTGGATCCGATCCTTTACATAAATCATTGCCTTAGTTTCATCTCATTGTCCATGTCCTTATCCTACCAACGTCTTTGAGCATACTTTTAAAGGTCATGGTCCATTTTTTTCAAGGCTACTATCCAAATAAAAAGACACTTGAGTCCTTCTTCCATCCCCTATCATGTGTCCATCTTCTTCTGAAAAAGTCAAAATACAAAAAAAGTGACAAAAAAAACAAAAAAACAAAAGGAAAAAAAAAGTATATCAAAAATAATTCGTCCACTGGTGAAAACCTGGCAAACAGGCGCTTTGGGCAAGTACCGTGATGAAAACCTAGCGAACAGGCGTCATGCGTAATTTATGAACTTCTTGCACACCACACTTGGGGGCAGGTTTCCTCCTTCATATCCTATTGCCCTTCATTATCCTATCATATCATGTCGTACCCTTCCATTATCCTATTGTCCCTCATGTCCATTTTCTCTTTCCACCTTTGATCTTGACAAGGCTGACAGTCATCATGAGCATCATGTATCTTGTTTGCAGCTTTCAGTCTATCATAGCTTTTGGTCATTTATCCATTTGCTTATTATAACCTTTCATCCACATTCCCTGTCTTATTGTGACTTTTTGCCACTATCCCTTAGCCAATCCCGACCTTCAGTCCATGTCCCTTATCCATTTTTGGTCTTGCTTATCCTATCCATATCTTATCACTATCCATACACTCATTTTCATTCCTTGATCTTGATCTGACATAAGGACGTAAAATTTAAACATGGTTTCAAAAATCTCTTGACATGTCCCTCATGCCATGTTCCTGCTTTACATTGTCATATCCAGTCTTTTGTCCCATCACGCAATAGCCCTTGGAAATTGCATCTGTATTGTCTCCATGATAAAAGGCCTTTGTCTTCCCTCTATCCACCATCATTTCAGCAAGTCTATTTATTCACTTGTCATATTCCTCGTCTTGCTAGACACTAGGGGCAAAATCTGAAAAAAAGTCATAAAAATTGAAAAATGTCCTGAAAAAATTCATAAAAAATCAAAAAATTGTCCTAAAATAAGATAATAAAAAAATCGAATAATGTCCTGAAAAAATTTCAAAAAAAAATTGAATAATGTCCTCAAAAAATTCCAAAAAAATTGAATAATGTCCTGAAAAAATTCCAAAAAAATTGAATAATGTCCTTAAAAAATTCCAAAAAAATTGAATAATGTCTTGAGAAAAGATCAAAAAAATTGAATAAGGTCCTGAAAAAAGAATACACAAAGTATAAAACTCCCAAAAACAAACATTTTGCAATAAAGTATTCCCTTTGTGCATAGACAGATCACTGAGTATACATCCAACGACAATCAATCCAACATTGTGCTTTAATGAAATCATGCGTTAATAGATGAACATTTTCAGTCAAACCAAACATTCAAACTGATCAAAATTGTCTTATCACTCGAATATCAGCATCAAAATCATTTGTCCTTGTCACATTATCATGGGTCTTATACAGGGTGTGGTATACTCGAAACCAGACTGTGTCCTGTCTTAGACGGGGTACCACATTTCCTGAAACCAGACAGCATGATCATCCTATCAGCACGTTCAACTTTTGACAATGAAGATCAAGATGTTCATTTGATTTGCTTGAATTTGTGAGTCTTATCTTTTTATTGATTTATTTTTGGCTTCGATCATGTCCCTATGTTGCTCGATGATGTCACTGAGTGATTTAGAGTGACCGGGATGGCTCATGGTCTCTTTCTTTGATTGTGATTGTCGTTTGTCTATGCTGTGTCTATCTTACGCAAAAAGGGATTGCATTTCAGCTCTGGCCTTCAATGCCACGATGCTACGCATCCGTTTTGCTAAATAAAAATAAAGGTTCTCACCTACAAAGTGCATTACTGAAAGCAAGTTTTCATCATCTCTAACTGTCCTCTATCTCATTTCCTACTAACACTTCTTCCATCCAGTCGGATAGTCAGTTCGGTCTAGTGCTTCGATATCCAAGCACATATGATGCATCCTGCATCCATTTGGTTAGTACATTTGCATTCAATCACATGTATTGCATCAAGCATTTTGTCCATTTCATTTCATAAATACATCAAAAATCAATAAAAATACATCCATACATGTTCATACATCAGTACATAAGTCATCCATCCATGAAAAAAAACATCAGTCATAACACATTGCATCCCATCATATCGATGCATATCATATCACATATCATAATTATGTCGGAGTACAAAATCAGACTGTCTGTCCTAAGTATGGCCAGCAGGCTGACTACATAATGGCAAACTACATGATGTCCACTATCTGTCATACAGAGCACATGCCTCTGTCACTGGGTGCTCCCTCTGTCCTCCTCATCCCTGCCATGTCTCACAGATGATGTCCCTCCTGGTCCTGGCTGCGGTGGTCTCATCGGTCCACTCCCTCCTATGCTGCTCAATGATCTCCGAGAGCGTGACCTGCTCTCTGTCCTCGATCATGCCCGATATGAAGGTGCTCTCTGCTCCGGTGGAACTGCACCCTCATATAGTGTCCTCCAGTACAGTCTCTCCTCGCCGGTTTCTACTAGCATCTGTGCCATCTCCCGTGCACTGGCATCCCTGATCGACTCAATGAACTCGGTGACTCTCTGTCCCTCTCGCTGTGCCTGAGCTAGTGCTGTATCTCGTTCTGTCCTCAAAATGGCATTCTGTCTCTCCAATGTCGCAATATAATCCTATTGGCTCGCTATGGTAGCCCTGTACATGTCTATCTCCTCTGTCCTAGCTGTCTCTGGCTCTATGGGAATATCCTGCAAAGTCTCCTGAGCCACTGCGTCTGGCTCCTCATCATCCTCCCCACCATCATCTCCCTCATCCTCCTCATCACCTCCATCAGCTCCATCCTCACCTCCATCACCTTCATCCTCATCTCCATCACCCTCATCCTCCTCGTCCTCATCATCTCCCTCCTCTCCTGTGAGTGGGAAGTCCTCCTGTCTCCTCGGTACTGGAATGTCAGGATCGGTCAAAGGCACTGGCCGTCGTTGTGCGAGCCATGTCTCATACTCCTCTATAGTCCCAGCATCCACCACATCTGACATCCAATCCCACTGTCTCTGCTGTAACTGTGCAAAGTCGGCATATGCTATACGTGGCTGAATCATACTACCCCACTGACTTGTCTCTCGGTGAGATCGGGCAAAGCATGCAGTCCTCCCAGGAACATCCTGTGTTTCTCCAAACTGTCACCGGACTCTCTCTGGAAGGTATAACTCAATCACTCTCTGGCGATTTACTGGTCGCCCAATCAGGTACCTCTCCTGTCGACAGTATGGTAACTCCTCATGATCATCTGACCATCCGGGGTAATCTCGATATGGCCTCCATATGAACTCTCTAAGTCTGTCTAACTCATGTCGCCAGTATAATATATATCCAAAAGGACCCTGTCTCAATGCTCCACCATAGCTGTACACATATGGTCGGTGTGGTACAACCTATCTATCTGTAATCGACCAACATATGGCAATATACTCGAATGCCCATACCTGAAGCAATGTGACTCCACAACTCAGCATCTGCACTCCCTGATATGCTATCTGATGTAGCTGGAAATACAACATAGCAAGTACACATGGTCCCCACGCATACACTGTCCCCTCTATCACCATCTGCTCTAATACTCTTCCCCAGCCAATAGGGAATCCATGTCCTCGTCTATCACCTGCTAGAAGACATGCTATCACCACTGCTATCACCACACATCATTGCTCATACTCAGCCGCCATAGTCTCCCAGCGAATCTCCCTCTCGACAATGTCCAGATCCTCTACGTCACACTCAAACAGTCTGCATAACGCGTCTCTCCCTGTCACTGGGTCATACTCTATCATCTCCCCATGTATCAGAATGCGGAGAATGCGCCATACATCCTCTAGAGTCACTGTCGCCTCGCCAGTCACCAAATGGAATGAGGAGGTCTCCGAGTGCCATCGCTCTGCCAATGCAGTAAGCAGTCCTGTGTTTGCCCTAATTTTGGGCATATATGTGATGTAATACAATCCTAGTCCAGCTAATGTGTCTCTCTCTGTGCTCCTGAGTCTATGTCGTAGCATGAAACAGTCAGGTCGATTCTCCCACGTGATCAATGGATATTGTCGACTCTGCATCACAATCGGGGCATCATTTTGTCAGTTTTAGGGTTTGCTCCTACGGGTTGCATTTCCTCATTTTCATGTCCAAATCGGGGTGTTTTTCATCTACATTACCCTATCCTACCCTTCCCCCCCCTTGTCAGGTCATTTGCATGCAATTTCAAGTCAAAACTAGGGTTTTTATGAACACTTGTGCCTGTGTTTGAGAAGCTGCACCTGTGTTAGATGAATTGCACTTGTGTCTTCCTACACAAGCGCAGAATTGCTTACACAAGCGCAGGTTTAGACTACACAAGCGCAAGAGACCATTTTGGTATCCTCTGTGGGCCCCGTAATGTCCCGTAAGCCATTAAAATTCATGAAATCAAAAACATGGGTTTTCGAGATACATACCGCTGCTCCTGCATCCTCTAGTCATCTAAATGTACGTACACGTTCCCCAAGGTGATCCACTATTGGAAGGTTTGCCATCTGTCTGCAAGTGTCCTTATCCAGAGCAACAAATCCTCCTCTTTAGCTAGTGCAAATGAGTCATTTTCACCTTCTTGGTCTCATTTATAGCTCTTTGTCATTGCATAGATGGACGTGCATCCTCTCCATCTTATGTTGGTCACAGTCTTGTGCACCTTAAATTGCTTGTCGTTCATGCATCCGATCTCCGATTGTCAGTCCATTCGATCCTATCATTTTTATCGATCAATTGGCCTCTTTTCCGCATGTTTCCGGCCAATTCCTTGAGGGGGCATGCATATGTCATTTTCATTATTGTTCTTTGAAACAACGCTTAAAATCGCATTGTCTCAAAGAGGGGCAAAATGTAGACACCCAAAAATGGTCAACGCTTGCGAAGTCATACTTCAACGTTTGCGCATTGCCTCATCTTAGGTTTTTGCGTCGCATTAACATTTCTCCTATGTCACGCACTTGATTTTTATCATTTTGCGAACATCGAGTCATTCTTCTATATTCTTCAATCATCTCGTCCTCGAATTTGGTCTTGTCGACAACACTATCCAGTCATGATTTTGATCTATTTTATCTTGTTGTATCAATGTGCGTATCCTAATTAGGGTTTTGCCCTCTTTTCAAGTCTTGTTATCATGCGATCAATTTGTCATCGATCGTGGTCATTATCAATCTTGTCGTCTTGCAATCTATTTTGTCATCGATTCTTGTCTTCTTGTCGATTTTGTCATTTTGCGATCATGTCGTTATCGATCATTGTCTGTCTCAATTATGTCAATTTGGATCAATCTGTCATTGTTCCTTGTCGATTGGCGCATTCAATCAAATCATTTATCACATTGGTCATTTATCAATCCAAAATCAAATCAAATTAAGTCAATTATCTTTCAAGACCTAATTCGTCTTTCAGGGTTTTGTGATTTAATCGTTTAACCTTGTGCATCATTTCTTCCTCTAGGATTGAATAATTTATTTATTTATCCTAGGTCTTGGCTAATTAATTATTCCTCTCTTTATGAATTAATTAATAAATGAAAAAATTATTAATTAATTTCCTAATCTTTCATTAATTATTCCTCTTATCATAAATTAATTAATAAATGAAAAATTATTAATTAATTTATCTAATTTTCCTTATTTTTCATTCCCTCTTTGTGAATTAATTGATAAATGAGAAATTATTAATTAATTCACTAAGTTCCTATTTTCCTCATTTCTAATTTTTTGAATTTTCATTAATTTCATTAATTTCCTAATTTCTAATTTCCACCTATTTTCTAATTTCCTATTTAATTTCCACCTAATTAATTTGCCTTTAGAGCTCCCTATTTTTGTGCTTCATGCGTCATACTCTTGGCATAGCAAGATGTCATAAGGTTCTAGTCCTCTAAGCTTTGCATTGGCAATATGTCATAATTCATGACATAGAAGGTGTCATAACCTTCTTCTTTCCACTCAATTGTGCCATTTTTGAAATTAATTGCTTCCAATATCCATTTCATGCTAATTTGTTCATTTCTCCAATTTCTCTTTAAATTGGATGAATTTCTTCAATCAAATCCCTTAATAACCTTGAATCCAAATTTCTATCAAATTACCAAACTTATGCTTCTAGTACTCTTGAGCATTTTTCATCAATCTTGCTTTCAATTGTGTGTGCACTTGTAGGTGAGATCCACAAATCCATTGAAGAGGAAAGAACAACAATGGAGCCGCATGGAAGAAGCATCCAAATTGTTATATGGTTTGCATGATATTTTCTTTTAGATGCTTTGTTTTTATGCCTCTATTGAATGTGCTTTGGAATTAGGTTCATTTCAATGAGTATTCTTATGATTGAGTTATAATGTCTAGTGTTTTGATTGATCTACTTGTTTTGATGATTCCTAATCTTCTATGCTACAGTATCAACTAAGAGAGTGCCAGATCCAACTTGTTGAATGTGATCAAGAAAACCCTGAGTATCCTGATGTCTCCTAACAACCTTGTCTCTCTCTATCATGAGTGTCTACACATGTGCCCTAAGCTGATCTATCTGTTCTCTAAGACTATCCAAGATCTCATGCTCTAGCACATCTTATTGAGGAACATTATCCTGAATCCCCTCATCTCCACCTCCCTCTCCACCTACTAGAATCTCAACCCAAGTATCCCTTAGAACCTATTCTCTAATGAGAGGAACATGATCCTTTGAATCCTCCTCCTCTCCATGATGAGCTGCAATAACCCTAGGTTGTGGTTGAATCTGACCAAAATCAATGCCTCTCCCACAACCCCCATCTAGTCCAATGCTCCTACCTCCTCCTATAGAGGGTAATCCTCTCATTGATCTCATACCTGTCCTGCCAGTATCCCTCTCAATCCATCCTGCATCTCTCCCTTCCATGGGAAGTGGACTCCCAACCCTACCAACCAGTCCAAAAGGTCCTCCACAGACTCTCAATCGACCTCCTCTCCGTCTGGGTCTCCTTTCACCTCCACCTCCATCTCCTCCCTAATCTCCCTCACCTCTAGCCTCTCAAGCAGCTCTAACCTCTTGCCTCTGTCTCCATCTCCTAATGATAGGATCATCTAAGTCATCCTCCTCATCTCCTGAGCTGGGAGGAGGGTGTGTTGGATTAGTAATCCAAGGAAACGGGTATGCAAGCATGTACTGAGCATAATCCACAGTCACCCTAGGATCTAGAATGTATAATCTCAAATCATAAGCTACCTTAGGAGTAGCCAGAAACTCTACATGTGCTATCTCAAAAGAAAAAGAAGGTTCCCAATCTCGCCTATCCTTGTACCACCGTGCATATATAGTGACACCAGTAGGCATGTATTGAATGATACCAAACTGTCTCAAAATGTGACTCACCAACTATCACTCAATAATGTATGGAGTACAACCAATTAGATATCTACTTTGTAGAATATATGGTAATTACAATGCATCATCCATCCATGGCTCACAATTGATATAAGGTCTCCAAATGATACTATCCAATGAATCTAGAACCCAATGCCAATACTCCATCTTACCCAGCTTGTGCTGAGTAAGGATACTTGCATATAAATAGACATATGGTTGTCTCTCACTAGAAACCCTATGATGGATAGGTTGAGTAATAGCAATGTTCTCCCAACACCAGATCTGTAAAAGTGTGCATCTTGTAGATAGAATAGCACCATCATTAAAAACAACCTGATGAAAATAATGATACAAATGAGCAAGCATGCAAACACCCCATGCATATCGAGTCTAATATTGCATCATGCTCTGTAGAATCTCACCCCAACCAATAGAAAAATCTCAAGATCTCCTATCTGGATAGATGAATCCACCAATCAAACCTGCAAGAATCACTGGGAGAGTCTCATAGTACATGATCATATCCTCCCATCGGATCTCTCCTCTAGAAATGCTCTCATCACCAAATATGGCTCTGCAAGCCTTTTTCCCTCCAAGATCCTGAAAAATCATACTGGACTAACTCACCAGTCACGGGGATGTGAAGAATTCTGTAGACATCCTCGAGTGTTACACTAATCTCACCAGTGGGTAGGTGGAAAGTGTTATGCTCGCTATGCCATCTCTCTGCTAAGGTAGTCAATAATCCCATAATATCAGGAATGTATAACAAATGGCGTAATCCACAGGCATCTATATGTCTAATCTCAGTCTGTGTAAGCTCTGGCACTAAATGACGCATGACCAAGAATTTCTCCCAACACTGGAGAACATCGAGTCTCTCCTATTTAACAAGAGAATTTGATCTCTATCAATCATCTATCTATCAAATTAAAGAGATTTCTAATATATCAATCTATCAATCACATCAACAATCGATTAAATATTTTCAACCAAGAAAATCAGGCTATCAAATCAACCTAAAACTATCAATCATGGTTTTCTATCAATCAAACTCTGTTATGCTCTTCATCAGAAACTAAATTGGTCTCTTAGAGCTAATCTATCAATCAAACTTTGTTATTCTCTTCATCAGAAACTGAATCGGTCTCTTAGAGCTAATCTATCAATATACCAATCAAATCAATCAATCGTTCATCTTATCAATCACATTTGCGCATCAAAATACCTAAATAAAATTATCTCAATGAATTTTAACATGGACAAAATCAAACAAATTCATCTAAAGCAAATGTGCTATTCTTCAAGAAAAAATCGCTATTCTATTAACCACAGGCGATAAATCAATTCAAAAGTGCTAATCTTTTAAACATATGCACTAACCAACAAGTCAAAAGTGTTAAATCATTCAAAAGCGCTACCCTTTTTAACATATGTGCGAACACATGAGTCAAAAGAGAGAAATCTATAAAAGCGCTAACATTCAAAACAAAAGCAGTAACCAAACATTCATATGCACTAAATTAACAAAAGAAAGAACCTACAAAGCAAAAGCACAAACCAACGGAGCAAAAGCATTAACATGCAAAATCAAAAATCAGAAAATTAAAAATAAAACATAAAACGTGCCGAAAACCAAGGAAATTGGTATGGAAAGTTTCAAACAAGCTTGGGATAAGGTACATACTAGATAACCATACTCAAGAGGTCGATGATACTGTCGTACATTCTCAAATCAATGGTTCTCGAATGGAATAACCATTTGGCTAGCTCAGCAAGACAATTCTTTTCACTTCACAAGCTGACAAGGATGCAAATGAGGATAAAATTAACCTAGGTTAATTTTATAATTAAAATTTGGAAGGGTAATTAATGCTTTTAAGTGGGGCAATTTTATTTATTTTTCACAAATAAATTTAATTGAAGTACCTTTTCAATTATTGTGAGATCAATCGCTTATTCAAAATTTTCAATAATTTCACGATCAATCTCTCGAGGGGGCACACAATCAGGATTTTTATCTCCAACAGGCGCATTATCAAGACTTGATTTAATCTTTGAAACAATGTTGTTTCGACATCATTTCAAAGAGGGGCAAAATGTATACACATAAAAATGGCTATGAGCAATTAAATAAATATTTTATATTTATTTAATAATTATTCTTATATTAAATAGTTAATTTGAAAAGATTAATTTATTTAATTCATTTCATGTCCTTCTATTAATTAATTTAATTGAAACATTTTATTAATTAATTCATTTATCCTTTTCCTCTAATCAATCAACTAAATATCTAATATTTAATGATTATTCTACTATCCTATAGTCTCATTAATTAAATAATTTCTTAATTATTTAATCCCTTTCCCAACTCACCCTTCCATATCCACTTCATCTTTCCTTTTCCAACTCATCCATCATGCGGCTAAATTAATTCAACAAAAATAAAATAAATAAAACATTTATTAGCCACTTATCTCCAACTTCCAAAAGAAATGAAATATTGTGTACGTACACATATTTCCTAACCTTCTTCTATATTCTCTCTATCATCCCTATATCTTAGGAAGGACTTGAGTGCACTTGTCCTCTCATGCCTAAATCTTCTCCAACCATCCCTATATTCCCTCAGTCTACAACACAGTCAAGGTGAGATGAATGACACTTGTCTTCTCCTTCCCCATTTCTCTCAACCTTCACCTTTGCTCACATCCATCCAAATTTGCAGATCTGATCATGACCATTGATCTCAAACACATCATCTTATCCTCTCAAAAGTCTATAAAAGTAGGAGTTTGAGTTGAGAAAGAGTTAGTCTTCAAGTTAATAATTTGAGTAAACTTATGCATCTGTGAGTTTTTATCTTGAAGCAATTTAGCAATTTAGCAATTTAGCAATTTAGCATTTCTCATTTAGCATAATTATTTAGCTTTAAATCATTTGCATTGCATACCATAGTATCAGTTAACTATCAGTTATCAGCCCGTTCTTCATATGCCATCTTAGAAGCTACCAATGCTTGCCTAAGAGAAAATCATCTACAACCAAGAACAGTGGAGTTAAGACACAATGAGACTTAAATCATGAAGGTAATAATATGGTTTTTATTTTAATATTCAGTTCATGTAGTTTCATTGGTTGAGTTTGGATTTCCTGTAGCATTTCCTTTGTATTTTGTGAAACTAATATGTTGCAGGTAGTATTCTGATGATTAAATTCAAGTCGACAGTCCTAAATACTGGTTTTGATAAAAATTATCTCTTCTTACCAGTTAAACCTTTCTGGTTGACCTGTCAGACTCAAATGACTGTTAAAACATAGTTGCCATCAATGAAAACATAAAAC